>NW_022475403.1:0-96666 GCF_009193585.1 Aspergillus caelatus
AGAGAGAGAGAAAGAAAAGAAAAGAAAAAAAAGGAAAAGGGACTGTTGATACTCTCCGAACGCCGCCTACTACTCGAGGTCCTGGCCTACTGTGTATCTATATTTCCATTTAGGAAACTTATCTACATATATTCATCCTAAATATATTTACCACTGGGTAAGCTATATACCTAGATAACCCTCAACATGCCCACCGAACTGGAGGAGGTTCGTTTCCCTGCACCCTGCAGCAATGCCTGGGCTCAGTTTGCCTGACGAATATCCCATTGTACTTCAGCTTGTCGAATTCCTTCATCATGGGAACACTCAAATCAGACAAATTGGTAATAGGGACCCTTTATAAAACCGATGAACAGCCTGGAGAATCAACATCTGTGACCATTTGTGGATGCTCTATAATAACTTATCCTAGCCTGTGAAAACCTCCTCGGTTTCTCAACTGCCCAGCCGAACTTATTCAAACGCCATCAGCTTCTGCCAGTGCGAGATTTGAAACTTTTGGTGCGAGATTACAATGTTAGTGCCCACCCGGTCGAATCTTGGCCAGGTCGCTTACTGAATAGCCAATCGCGAAAAATGCCCTGACAATGCTCATCAACCTCTCGGCTGACCAAGACGTATTGGCCAATCTTGCGGACGATGGTGATTTTCTTGAGACTCTCCTCACAAAGGTGACGGTGAGTGCTCCGTACTTGACGCGGGACGACACAAGTCTTAACTAATGCGGCATTAGAACGTCAAGGAGCCGAATGCAGATGATGTGTCGATGCTTTTGGCCAACTTGGTCAAGTCAGAGAAAATGAAGAAACTGCTAACCATAAAACGACGGGTCCCAGAACTGGTGTCTACTTCGCCCAATGCAATGGATCAGCTGATGGATTGTTTCGTGAAAGGTGCCGAGGGCGCCCTCAACAAAAATGCTACCTATGACTACCTGTCTTATGTGTTTGCCGACATGTCGAAGTCTAAGGAAGGTCGGGCGTATTTTACCTCGCGCCAGGAGTATGACGGCGTGGTGCCTGTAACGAAGCTTACTGTTTTCACCGAACACCAAAGCTCAATTCGGAGAAAAGGAGTTGCATCAACAATAAAGAATGTCGCGTTTGACATCCCATTCCACCCTGCTCTTTTCTCAGAAGATGAAGCCAATATCCTTCCATACATCCTGCTGCCGATAGCAGGCCCGGAAGAGTTTGGTGAAGAAGAGACACTGACGATGCTGCCAGACCTTCAGCTGCTACCCCCAGACAAAAAGAGG
The DNA here is from genome assembly GCF_009193585.1 of Aspergillus caelatus. NCBI lineage: Eukaryota > Fungi > Ascomycota > Eurotiomycetes > Eurotiales > Aspergillaceae > Aspergillus > Aspergillus caelatus. Next base: position 1,259 of record NW_022475403.1, read on the forward strand.
GATACCGACAATAGCATTATTGTAACACATCTTGAAACGTTACTGTTGCTAACAACAACTCGGGAAGGGCGAGATAGAATGAGGGAGGTACAGGTCTATCCTATAATTCGAGAATGTCATCTGAACGTTGATGACGAGGATGTCCGGGAAGCTTGCGACAGGCTGGTTCAGATCTTGATGCGGGACGAGGAGGGAGAAAATGCTGGACAGCCTGGAGGAACGCAGCGGGAACATGATGACCAGCAGGTGGTAGAGCTCTTTTGAGTCGGTGTATCATGAGAGTTCCTTTACTTCTTTTCTTTACTAAATATGAACTCTTTGTTACGAATTCAGTGACAGTGAAAAGCTTTTATTTGAATACCAGCAGTGCATGCCACCATAACGACATTGAACCCGAGATTAGAATAATGAACGGGGAACTAATCAATGACAAAGCTAAAGCAGGTTTTCAACAGAGGCTCTTTTCATTGAAAGGAAGCGTAGCAAGCAGGTCAATATTGGCCGTATCTGTTGCGCATTGATTCATTTGCCTTTGAGCAGCCGAATCCCTTCTATGGAATTGCATTGAATCAAGAGTCACTCCGTAAAAAGCGCCTGGGTCTTGGCCATCTGGAATACGCAACATTCGTCGCATCGTGTTTGCAGCGAGAGTAGCTTGTCGATGAAAATTCTCGCGCTGTGTCCGCTGCTTCTGGGCAGCTGCCGAGGGGCATATAAGTCTGCTATAGGTACCAATTTCACTCGAGAAATCCATACCGCGAGTACTGGACACTTGGTCGAACCCGGCGAATTTGGGCGTTCTACAGGGTTGTTGTCGGTTTAAGTGTTCTTCCGCTTCAGCAAGCAGATCCTGACCTACGTGGCCATTGTCCGTTCGCCATTCCCACCCGACTCCTGGAATTTCCTGAACTCTACGTATGATGATCTGAGCGCGGGAGAACTCTGCTCTGATAGATTCCAGACCCTTGTCTGTGACAGTTCTGCCTATATTATGGTTGTGTTCGAAGGGGTCCTCAATTGCTATGAGGAACCTGAGTCGATGTCCTTGTTCGTCAGTCCTTGCGGTGTTCCAGAATTTCTCCAGTTTGGAAAGGATGCCACCCTGCGTGCGAATTGAAATAACGTCCTGGATCCAATTGAAAGCGCCTGAGGGCGTAGTTTTGCACCGGCTTCCATAGTATGCGAAAAAGCCACGAAGCAGCTCGCCCACGGATTGCCGATTACCATAAGTCATATTATACCAGGCTCTCTTCCTAAGTTCAGTCTCATTTTTGAAAAAACGGATATCGTACTTGCTAGGATTCGTAGTGCTGGAGTGTCTAGGGGACAGCCGACCCAGAAGCTGAAGATTAGGAACCAAAGGCGGGTCTACCACGTTCATCAAGTAGTGGATGACCATGAGAATGTAGCCTTCCGAAGAGAGTGTTCCATAGTTGGGACGATTGATTTTTCGAGCCTTGGCCCACATCTTCACGAAAAGACCAATAACACGCACCCTTTCATCGCATAGGGCGTAACAGCGAAGTAATTCGGTATTGTATAGTACCAAGCGCCCAGAAAAATTGAGGTCACATTGAATGTCTACTGAAGATAGGGCCTCCAGATTTGTAGCCTGCTTTGGAAAACGGTAATTATTCTGTCCTCTGCTTTCAACCCCGAGCGAGGTTAAGACACCTTGGGAAGGAGGTTCGTACAATTTGACGATCAGAATCCTGGCCTTTTGAATTAATTGAGCATTGAAGCCGGCATCAAGAAATGCTTTATACAGAATTTGGGGACACCTTGCTTCTATATCTTTTGGGAACACTTCTCCATGGGTGGTCATTACTAGATCAAGGTCAGCCCCAGGCAATGCGAAACCATTCCGCAGACTGCCAAAGCATTTGAGGTCAATGGTTTTATCTCTAGTCGTATAGCCATGCTGCTTGGAATGTCGTTCAAGCGCTTCCCGGGCGATGTTGGTTAGTAAATCTCGCAGGGTTTCCTTGCTGCGAAATTCGCTAGCTAGTGAGCCGAAAGAGGGCACTCGGGCTGCTAGGGAGTTTAAATAGTTTATCTGAAGTTGAGCTCGCCTGCAAGGATCAGACTGTTGATCACCGAGCCGGGTTCTGGGGGCATGTGAATAGGAATAGCCAGCTGGATTACTGGGGTGCGTAATCTCTAAGACTGATTGGCAGTGTACAGGATATGTGGCAGTTTTGTCATTCATTGTGCACTGTTCAATATGGCTCTTTGAAAAGAACCTTTTTTGACGATGAGTTGAATTAGTAGTGCTGATCTGGATATCGCAATGATTCGCAAGGTGGCAAGAGATTACTGGCTGCTGTTGGGATAACAGTTGCGCACTGGCATGACTTAGCATATCAATGACATGGCACGGCAGGTCGTCCATTCCTGAGGATATCGGAGTAATGGTAGTAGACCCACGTGCAAGGCCGTATCTTTTATCAGTCATAACGGGTGCAGCACATGATTTAGAATGTTGAGGGACCTTACAGGGTATGATTGACCGTTGTTAGTCGAAGTGCAAGAAACTAGATAGTAGGAAATGGAGAGAAGGGACTATAAGATGGAATTTTTGATCGAGTGAGCGATGTGACTGCCAATACTGACAGTCTTCTAGCATTGGCGACAAGTCAATCAATAGAAGTGAGATATAAATGGGAACATAGGCGTTCAAGATGTAGATACCGTGAGAAGAACAATAACGCGATGGCGGGAAGGAGCATGATGTGAAAGGGGAAGAGGTTCGTTTCCAAGCCTCTTCTTTAACTTCTTTCCTTGTTGTTATTTTCGAGATAACCCGTAAACTGACCCTTAGCCTAAGCAGAAGTGATACCACAGTGAGAGGTCAAATGAATAAGGGGTGGCGGAAGTTGACCAGGCATAGTTAGTACGTTCCGTCTTACGATTAAATACTTATTCCGTACTCCGTAATGCAGGTGATACTGTAAATCTCACAAACCCGACTAAGGTACGGAGTAAGTACTCCGTAACTGCGCTTACCTAAGTGATCAGTCTATTTCAGTTGAGGCAGTCCACTCCACTCCACTGCTACTCCATCTTCCTTCGTCAGCACTCTAGTACCCAAGACAATCCTGTCTTTGGTTAAATACCAAGAAGATCTCTTTTCTTGATATATATGCATCGTGCAAGCGGGACTTCTACGACCTAGGTATATGTATCACCGAAGGAGCTTCATGTGTCTGAAAGCATACCGGTAACATGGCTACACCTACGAACGACCTGAACGCGCGGACTTCAACAGGTTCAAATGGACCTCCACCCATGAGAATTCGTCGCCCAAAGGCAGCGGATCCTTTAGTACGACCAAAAAAAAAACCTACAGCCAAACCAGCTATTCCTATTGCCGGAAATGGACCAGCCTTAAAAGCGGTTTCTTCGCGACCAGCTACTTCCAACCCGCCATCTATGCCTCATTCTGAGAGGGGGAAGCCTTCATCTTCAGGAGCTGATTTCTCCGCCAATGGATTTAGCGGCCCATTGTTATCCGAAACATATACGGACTATCCCCTAGTAACGACAAAGCGCGCATTGCGGGAAGGCTTGAAACATCACATTGCTAGATTTGCATCAAAAAAGACCGTCGACCCGCGTGACGAAAACCAGTTCACTAGGCCTGTCAGGCTTCAACGTCGCGATCCGCGCGCCCGATCGCATGAGATGACATCGGAGAAGAGCCAGGGCATGCAGAAGACAACGTCTGAATCTAGCCATCAGATAGATGAGGTTGAGCGTGAAGAGCTAGAGGCGAGGAAGGCTGCCCGTGAGAAGGAACGCGCGGAGAATTTGGCTCAAATAGCCCCTTCCGCTGGATCCGCCCCGAAGAGAGCGAACGCACCCAAGCAAAAAACTCAGCAGGTGTCCAAGACAGATATGACTCCCGAGGAGATGGCGAAGACGCGAATCAAGTACGAAGAGGCTTTGCCATGGCATCTAGAAGACTTTGACAACAAGAATATTTGGGTGGGGAACTATGAAGCTGCTCTGTCCGAAACGCATGCGGTATTTGTACTTGAGGCTACCGGGAAAATGAGGATGATTCCCGTGGAAAAATGGTACAGATTCAATGCCAAAAACCAATTCAAAGCTTTGACTATCGAGGAAGCGGAGAAGTTCATGGCAAAGAAAGTTAAAGATCCACGGTGGTTCATGGAGAAACAACAAGAACTAGCTCAACGAAAGGAATTAGAGCAATTTGCGAAACAGCGGAAGGTATACGCTGGTAAACAAGGGACCCCATCTGGAGTTGAGGGATTGGAGGCCGATGAAATGGACTTTGAAGAAGATCGGTTTGCTGATGATGAAGAGCATGATGATCTGTTCAACGAGGATGAGGACGCAAAGGCAGCGGAGAAGAGAATCAAGCAAGACCAGTTGAAAGCCAATGTTTTTGACCTGAAAGACGAGAAAGACTACGAGCAAGAGGAATTGAGAGAAAAGAAAGAGAAGGAGGCTCGTCGTGTGCTTGGAAAAAAAGTTCGGAAAGCTTTACAAAAACGAGAAAAGAACTACGACTATAGTAGTGGTTCTGACGTTAACCCTTATTCAGATGAAGAGGTGAGAACAGCATCCACTCCTACACGCTCGTGTCGTTACTAACACTTTTGTTTTCTTTCATTCTAGAGCTCTGATGATAGCGAGGCTGAACGATTGAAGGAGGAAGAGCGGAAAGCCGAAGAGGAAAAGAACAAAAAAGACGTAACGACATCCTCCAAGGGCAACAATACGCCGTCCGGCCGCCCTAAACATACGGATCCCTTGAAAAAAGGCACGGCAGCTGCACCACGGAAGCGGTTGGGGTCTCCCAACGTGTCGGATGCGAGTGGGACAGACACTTCCCGCAAAAAGGGTAAAAGCAAGGACCAGTCCTCTCAGCCCACGCCTCAGCCAAGCTCGCGCAATATGTCTCCCGTTGCGTCATCGCAAATGCCAGTAAGTTCCCTATCAGTGGCGCCGGGTCAACTCGTGTGTTAACGCCTTTGCAGCTTGGCAAGAAGCGTGTCCGAAACGTACCTCTTGGTGGTGCAGGCTCCGGGAGTGATGCCGATGGCGGCGCAGGTTCAGGTGCAGAGATGAGTGAAAGTGGTAAAACTAAAAAGCTCAAGCTTAACCCCCCAGCAGTTTCTCAGGGTGGGACTCCCCAGGGATCTAGGGCAGGAAGTCCCACTCCTCTGGCAGGTAGAAGTTTTTCGGGAAGCCGTGCTAGCAGCCCTGAGTCATTCAGAGGTAAGTCTAATTCATCAAATTGGGGAACTTTCCTCAGGCTATGTAGCATTGTTCTGATTGGGCCATATGTAAAGGGCAAACTCGCGTTTCCACTCCAGTACACGCTGGAAATCAAAGCTTCCCTACGCCTGCTGAGATTCATGCTGCTATTCCCCCCTCGGGCATACTCAGTAGTGACTTGCTCAAAATATTCCGTCCCCGTATTGGTGAGTCGAAGGAGAACCACCGAAAGTTTATAGCGATTGTCAAAGATGTCGGAGTTTATGGCAAAGAAGATCGATTGTTGCGACCTGGTACGTTGAAGGAGAGTTGATTGGGAAGATCGTGTCACGTGCGTTGAGTGCTAAACCATTCAATAAGCGCAAGTACAAGTATTAGGTTTCGGTCAGTATATGCTCATGATAATTGAATATCTATTGAGGTCATGCTAAAGTAGTTATCTATATGAAATGGGGATTGAGGTATAAATAGCACTTGAACAAAACAGTAGAATTGGGATAGACGTTTTGGACACCCAGCGCTAAGCCGAAACATCTTTGGGCGAAAATAGAGACGAAACAAAGGCATTATAAAGTAACAATCGTGCAAGGAGTTTCCTTTCTATGGCCATTTTTTTAAGCGGATTTTGTATCACCACCGTGTGAGACGTTCTCACTTCTCTTCCTCGTATTTCTCCCAGTTTGCCAAAATGTTAGCAATACGCGGTGAATTCGTGAGCCTGTAGACATCTTCGAAATATTCCTTGGTGAGTTCGAAAGGGCGAGCTGTGACATTTGGAATATATTTTCCAACCAACTTGCTGGGGTCAATAGTGTTCTTATTGATCTTCTTTAGCAAAAACGACCGGAAAGGCTTGACGCCAGAACGGAGGAAAGTGCTGTGGAAGGGAACGTCAATTCCCCTCAGAGGGATGGTAGCGAAGCCACGTTCAAGGGTAATGGGCTTAGGCTTAGACTCGGTCTGCTTGACACATTCATGGATGATCTTAACCAGGTGAGTCTTGACATCTTCCAGAGACATGCTCTGCATGAGAGCCGGAATGTCAATGTTCTGAGCCTTCAGGTAATTGAGTAGATTTGTAAGACAGTCAAGTGCTCGGAGCTATAAAGGAGAAAGTTTTGTTAGAGAATTTGCTCATAATCGAAAGGGGAAATGGTGGACTCACATCTCCAGCTGCAACATATTGCATGTTTGCGACGTTGTAGTTCACAATCTCAAGTAGCCAGCCAGTTTGCTCCGAGATATTCTCTACCACATATTGCAGAGCCTGTTCATTGAAGGTCTTGGAAATTCGACTTGGATTGACAGCGCACATAGAGTAGTTAGAGCGGCCTTGTTCATCGCGTTCAACAGCAACTTGCATGGTCAACCCGCGATAGAACACTACAGAAACCAAGCTTTCGATGGGCATAACATCTGCAAGAGCTGCAAGAGCTGAATATTCACCAAGCGAGTGACCAGCGAAGCTGCTATCTCTTTGGACCAGTCCCTTGGAACGCATATCTTCAAAGCTAGCCTTCTCCATCAATGTCAAAGCTGGCTGAGTAAATTGTGTCGCAGAGAGCAATCCGGATGGTGATCGATAGGTGTAAGACGTTGTATTTTCGTCGATTTCCTTGAAGATCTTCTCTGACTTGATGCTTCCATCCGCATTAACAGACTCGAAGGTCATCGACATGTAGTTTTGGCGAATAGCTTTGCCGCGGGGGCCACCAAAATAGACGGTAAGTTCCTTAGGGTTGTTTTTCACGATATCAATGATGGAAAGACCATAGTTCTCCATGAAGTGACGGTCTGCCCGATCCCAAACTTCTCTAGCAACAGGGCTGCTGCTATACAGCTCCATTCCCATTCCTTGTTCTTGGGAGCCCTGTCCAGTGAATACGTAGGAGGTAACAGGTTGTTCCACCTCTGCTTCACCAAGAAGAACTTTATCCTCTGTCTCCTTGTTGCTGGCTTCAACCTTGATGATCTTACGGCCAGCGATCATACCAACGTGCTGCAACTTGACGGTGATCATGTCGTTGGGCAAAACCATCCCAACCAGGGATACATGGAAACCCCTGACACGGCCAATGTTATTCTCAGCAGCCCAGGTTTCCACATAGCTGCGAACAGCGGCACTCGTATACATGCCATGGGTGATAGTACCTGGTAAGTTGGCGTAGCTGGAGAAAACTCGTGAGACGTGGATCGGGTTGTAATCGCCCGAGACGCGAGCATAGGTCTCGTTAGAAGCTGGAGCACGCAGCTCCAAAGGTGTCTTTCCGCTGAGAGGGATGGGGTTTTCAAAGTACACGGGCTGCTCGATAGATGTTCCGTTTCGCTGAAGGTAGTCCACCACTGGATTTCCGTGAGAATCTCCGGCTTCGTAGTCCACAGTCGCAACTTGAATAATCTCCTTGGTAGGGAGTTCAAGAAGAACTTGGCCGACTGTTTGAACATGGCTGAACACGGATTTATTCTTGAATCGAATTAGACTTTGAAGGCGGAAGGTCAAGGTCTGACCCAATAACTCAACATCAGAATCATCAATACGGAACCACTCCTTGGACCGAAGGATTGCAACATCCCTGCTCGACGCAAGATGAACCTGCATCGGAACCTCGTCTTTACGCTGGAAAGTATTCTCGAAGTCCAAGTATGCTCCCCGATATAAGAACTGACTGGTGACATGCATTATAGGCTTGCCATCTCTCTTGATAGTACCGCAGACCTCAACCATTTTACCGGAATCTTGATTGATAACAGCGTTAATCTGGGCGGTAGTATCTAGAACATCACCAACCTGGAGAGGCTGGGCCCCGGGGACCATCTTGAAGCCATTAGAAAGGTGGACCAATTTCAGCAAATCACCGTCAATAGTACGAGGGAAGATGGGCTTGGTAATGGCTTTCCAGCCAGCGACGATGGCGAAGTCCATGGGAGCAAAGACTTCCTTTCCTGGGCGATCGACGAAGGCTTCACCGGTGTTTCCGACAGCATGGACGAAATCAGCAACAGCTTGCGACGTAATAGTCTCGCGACCACCACTGAAAGTTGCGGTCGTAGGGGTATCAAATGGAACATCGCTGTTGCCAAACCAGACGCGGTAGTAAAACTCCTTGATACGATCATTGCGTCCTTCCATGACCTCTCTGATGGGCGCATATCCTGATTCAGGATGATAAGTGAACAAGAATGTCAGCGGAACAACGCCGCCTTCTGCAGTTCTGCCCTCGAAAAGAGTAAGGCTAATCTGGTTATTCTCATTCATTTTCACCTCTACTGTCTTAACAAGCTTGCCTGACTGATAAGGCTCCCTCACACTAATGGCCGTTTTGGAAGGATCATTTGGGTAGGCCATCTCGACATACATGCCCGAAGTCGGTGCAACGACTCGCTTCAATGGGTTGGTTTGGAAACGATGGCCCTGAACGAAGATATCGGCAAGGAAGATCGCATGTCTCCAAGAATAGGAGGTACCTGCAAGGAGACGTAGCCAGCTATCAAGCTCAGGCAGATCGAAGGAAGGGGATGACGACAGTCGGTAGCTAATCTTGTTGGCGTCTTCCGAGATGGTAAGGCCATCAATCTCCGGCTCATCAATGAACTCATCGAGCCGACCTCCAAGATATTCAATGACGGGGACCTTTGTCTCATCGCCATTGTACACATCCTCAAGCAGGCTCTTGATATGTCCCTGGTGGATTCCATTCAAGATATCTTGGACAGGCTGATCGGTGATAGTCGAGAATTTAGCAGCCATTGGCCCTTGCAGAATGCAGGTTCTTCCAACGTCTTGATCTACAACTGCCTCCAAATCTTCACTTTGCCAGAGAGAATCTTTCTTGAACCAATACTCAAAGTTTTCATCCAAAGCAGGAACAAAGGGAACTGGTTTTTGGCCACGCCGTTGACAAAGTAGAAGGAAATGCTGGGCGTCTTGAGCATTGATCAATTGAGTTGCCGCTTCAGGATATGCGACCAAAATATTATCCACAGCAGGGTAGGGACTGTTGAGCTCTGAATAATTTTGTAGCAAAGACGGCTGGCCCTCAGCCGCAGTGAAACGCTCTTCGACACGGCGAATGAAATCACCAGTCAGTTTCTTAAGAGAGTCATCGATCCACCGAGATTCATGTTTGACGTACATTAGGTCCACCATACGATGAACCACCTCCGCGTACGTCATGTCTTCGAGGTCAGCCGTTTCGCCGGAAGCTTTGCGGCCGAACCAAACCTTCTGGAAATCATCGTTCAGCTTCTTAATTATATAATTGCGTTGCTTTTTGAGTTCGGGAACGCGTTTTGCCTTGTCGAGTTTGAAAATCATTTGGTCCATTTCGTGCCAAAACAAAACGCCTCTTGTTGCAAGTTTATGGATCGGCTCGCCCATTTCTGAGAGGACCGTCACTACACCACCTGCAGAGCCTTTGTATGTTTTCTCCCAGTCTTGGTCATCAAGGCCAGGGGCATCCGCAATAGCCTTCTTCGCGTTCTTCGATGTGTGTGCTTCCTTGGCGATCATTATGCGACTACCGAACAAGCAACCGTCAAAAGGCATCGGGGGGTAACCAAAACGAGATGACCAGGTTCCCGAGAGGTAGGGATAAGTATCTTCAGAGCCTCCAAAGCCACTGCCTGCCACAAGAACGATGTTTTCACAACGTCTGATACGGCTATACATCTGTAGCACGGGCTGATGGAAATCCTCGAAGGAGTGATGTCCACCACCACGGCCTCCAGTCCACTGAAGAATGACGGGGAACTTAGGGTTTGCCTTGGCAATGTTAATAACCTGTTGAATAGCGTCCACGGAACCTGGCTTGAAGGCAATGTGCTTAATGCCGAGAGTTTCGATGTACTCATTGGCTACTTCAATTGAGGGAACGCCGGCACCGATTGTCAAACCCTCCACAGGAACACCATCGGCCCTCAGTTTTCCGATCAAGGGTATTTGCCATGCCATGGCGCGGGGATTAACATAAATCAAATTAATGGTGATACCGCGGCCTGGAGGAATAGTTTTTTCGATCTTGGAAACCGCTTCGGTCATAGTCTTAGCATTGTAGTAACCACCACCAGCGAGTTCAATGTGGTAGCCCGCATTCATCGTTGCGGCTACGAAATCCCAAGGAACAGTGGTTGGAGTCATGCCAGCAACCATGATGGGAGGGATGCCTAACAATCGGCTCATCTTAGTATCAACAAACGTCTGGCCCGCTGCATTCTTCACAAGACGTGGCCCATACTCCTTGACCCAGTCGATGGCGTACTTCACAGCATGCTCATCACGGTCAAACAGTTCTGGCTTATAACCAATCTCAGCATTGGTGCCGTCCATGGCACCGGCAAGCACCACACGAACGCCTGTACCGTCCTTGTTGCGGTTCGTAAGCACGCCGAGACCAGAGATACCGCCGGGACCGAAGTCAACAATGTGGGTAGCCCTAGGGAAAACGGTTGCCTGCTCCCAGTTTACCGCGTCGTGGGTAATCATGCGCACCAGCGCAGGAACAATGTTTGCATCACCAGATTCACGCAGGTCCTCTCCGGTTTTAGTGCCATAAACAGGGATAGCAAGAGACTTGGCCGGAATTTCCAGGTCTTCCAGGTCTTCCAAGATGCGATCATACGCGGAATACAAGTACTGGCTGTGGAAAGGAGCAGTAATTGGAAGGAACCGGTTCACGAAGCGAACCTTACGCTGTGTGAATGGCACACGATTCTGATCCAGACCTGTAGGAGCTTTTACTTTGCGCAGGCGCAGATTAAGACCGTAAAGCGAAAGCGGAGGACCAGTGACAACGAAATTCCGTGCGCTGTTAACGAGAGAGATAGAGATGTGGCGATCCTCTGGAAGATGTTGGTTGGTCATGTCTATGTGCTCCTGAACAGCAGATCTTGGGAGGTCCCGGATGGACAGCATAGGGGTCGGGGTTCCTTCTCCATTTTCGATCGAGTCCTGCAACACCGATGGAGCAATAGATGTACGAGGGTAGGCCTGTTGGCTACGAAGACCAATCCAGAAGAGCATAGTCAGAGCATCCTTGGCAACTTTCTCAAAGCTCTCCCACGTTGTTGCGGAGGCAATGGCTGCGGCGGTGACCACCCCTTGAGAGTGGCCCGTAGTTCCACTAAACCTTTCCAAGATTTCACTAGGCTCACGGCCCAAGGCTTTGCAAGTTACCACGAAGTGTGCTAGTTGAACTAGACCAATCAACGGGAGACTCACTGGAGCCGACACAAGATAATCTGTGTCGGGCTGTGAGTCCGGATCCTGGAGCCATTGGATGATATCCATGCCTTTAGGATACAATTTGCTCGCCTCCGGCTCCCGAGAGAGAGACAACAGCAACTGCGCTGACGAGGAGATCAACCCATCGACGAAAGATGGATAGGTTGTATAAATTTCTCTCAGCTCATCGAAGTATTCCTCAATGTTGCCTTGCCCCCCAAAAACGGTATAAACGTTCGCCTTCTCATCTGAGGCAGCACGGAAGAGCGCAGAATCATATGGCTTGGTGGGTCGTCCAGCAGCCGCCCTGCCAGCGTAGTACGCCTTGACAACCGAAGCCTTTTTGGCGGTTATCCCTGGAAGGGCCGATGCAACCGCATGGACATCATTGCCGCGCATGAAGGCACGCTCAAATTCATTCAATGCGAGCTTCAAGACTTCCAAATTCGTCCCATGTGCGTCATCCTCGCCTTCTTCTACCTCTGTGGCAATGTGGCCAATATAGCGAGCCACAAGCTCCGCTACGGAAGAAGGCTCGTCATCCTGGGCAAGCTCGTCCGTTGGTTCCGGTAACGAGGCTGTGAAGGTGTCTTTCAATTGGGAAGCTTGAAAATGAATGGAGGTTGGCACGAGGAAAGAAAACTCCAGCGAACCATGCGACAGTATGAGAGGTCGCAAGGACTGGGAGGAGCGCGGGGTATTAATGCCCGTCTGAGGGCCTGTAGATGTTCCATACATCTCGTGGTTTTGTATCTAGGTGTACGTCTTTCGCAGTAAAGATCAAGCGCCAGATGGAGATGCTGAACGAAATCCGGGAAATTCTATGGCATGTAAGTATGCTGAGCAAACCAGCAGTCAAGATATCAAACTGGTTACAGGTGTAATATCTGCAAAACTAAAGAATCATTGAGCCCTCATTTTTTCAAGGGAGGAAGGTTGGTCTTCCCTTGTTGCACCGGAGATTACAGGTGAAAGGAGACGAGTAATTGCACCCCAGAAACAAGGAAAAGTGAATTTGCTTACCTAGTCTTTAAAGTGGTTCTCAATTAAGCCTGGGTCAAAGTCATCAGCTGGTCCATCACCCAGCTATTAAAAAAGATGAGAAGGTGAAGAAGAATTAAAAGAGAAAAATGAAAATGAGCCCAGGTGTGGGAATGGATAGCAGAGGAAGGAAGAAAGGAAAAGGAAAAGGCAAAGAATTGGAATCTGATTACAACATAAAAATATGGTGTAGAGAATAATAAAAAGTCAAGAAAGGTAAGTGGGAGGAGGAGCGGGAGACTTTGGGAGGGTTCTGGAGAAACTATGTTCACAGAAGAAATGAATAATGGATGGCGTTAATACTAATAATGCTAATACGTAGAATGTTAATAATGATGGGGGTTAAAAAAAAAAAACCATAAAAAAGAAAATTCAAAAAAGAAAGAGAGGTCAAGTACAAATGATAGTTAAACCAAAAACGGTGCTCATCACCACACATCAAATCAAATTCAAAGTAGTCGTCGGGCTCCCCCAAAGAAAGAGAGAAATACTGATACAGACGCGCGCGCACATATTGTGTTGAACCGGCCGGGCGGAGGTAAAAACCCGCAGCTTTGGGGCTGGTTGAATGAGAACCGTCCAGATCAGGTATGGCGGGCAGGAGAACCTCCCCAAAGGTCCAAAACGGTTGGGCTGGATCTAGTGGGACGTGACAATACTGTACCTAATACCCTAGAGTTGATCGTCACACCGAAGGATGGGGATTTTTTCCATGGACTTGGCCTTACGAAGTACTATTTACTACTCTACCAGTCCAGCTTAGGATTACGAGCCTTGTTAGGTACTTACCGGCAAGCCGATGAGCAAAACTCACAAGATCAACCCGCCTTTCCCAATATACATGATCAGAGACTGACTGTCGTGTACTAGTCACCTATAGAGTATTCACACAATGTACATCTTTATAGAGCCAGACCTGATACGCTCTTCGCCTCTATATGATTTAATTGATCAACTTGATAGTACCCGGTGCTTACCGTGTGAACTTTGCCCCTCTATCTATCGATATATTGACCCCGCTCACTTGAATACCTAAGTAAGCATCCTTATTAGAACGAATGGTTGCCCTCCCTTCTACATGACCCTGATAAAGGTTCGTTGTACTTTAGTAACTTGGAGAGATACTTTGATTACCTAAATATCTCCCTCCCACCGACAAATAAATAAAAGTCTTGACTGTCAAGATTTTGAAGGAGGGGGAAGGGGTTTATACCCATTTGCTCCTCCTTCTAATAGGATTGTGTCATTTCTACTCAAGCGGACCAGTACTTGGTATACGAAAAATTATGCACTTACCTTCTCCGTTAGTGTCGTTGCTCTTTCATTTTTTCATACTCTCTTGCCCTGACCTTTCCACTATAAGCCCATGGGGTGGTCCACTCTCGAGTGATGGGAGTTTTAAGGTATCAACCACTTAGTACGATGTACTTGTAGTCCAGGTATTGGTACCACCTCATCAATGCCGCCGGCCAGTAGCTGCAGGTATCCACAGGCTAAATGAGTACCCAATGACAATCTTGAATGTGTATTTCCAGGTATGAAAATTACCACGAGCCCCATCACCTCAACTGTGACCCCGTCTTGACAAGGACCTTATCATGGGAGTCGCTTTACGGAGTATAATTAATCGATTTAAAAATTTTTTGTTCTTTTTGGGACAACAGGCTCCATCCACTGTATTGGACGCATACAACCAACCATAGTAGTTGTTACAGGTGACGAATACTGCTGGCTGGCTTGACCAGTAGTCTTCCGCCCCAACAACACTCACCAAAAGCTCACCAGCAATAATTTCGTTCCCATCCATCCACAATCTCACCTTCTCACACCTCAGTTTCCCTTATTATTCTTTTCCCTTTCTTTGGTTCATTCTGTTTCTACCACATTGGCAAATTCTCCCCACTGCCTGTGGTCCCAACTGGGGTGAGTTTCTCTGATACCGCACGGTGTTTTATTTATTATTTTTTTTATTTTTAACATTTATTTCTATTTTTTATTGTTTTTCCTTTTCCATTTTTTTTCCCGCTTGATTGCTGTTTTCCAGAGGCCTTTTACATGAGTAGTATGTACCGTGCCTAGCACTATCTCTACTAAGTGCTTTGCTCTTTTGTTCCTCTTCCTGACTTAAAGTGGTTATGCCCTTGGCAAGAGAACGCACTGGAAACCATAACTTTTTAATAAAACTTTAGAACAACTCACGCTGACAATTTCCCTTTAATTAGGCTTAAACTTATTATTATCTCTTTAATTACTTTTTCCTCACCCTATATCTTGGTCTCGAGCCAGTTTCATTTGGACAGCTGCTACAAGTCCAACCTAACTGTTGACGAATTGACGATTGAGGAACTGGTCAACCTGCAGATTCATATCAGAACTTGATCTTTTATTATCGCCCTCCTTCCCGCTGTTAATATATTATCCCCTCAAGATGCGTCCTGAAATCGAACAGGAGCTCGCCCACACCTTGCTGGTAGAACTACTGGCGTACCAGTTTGCATCTCCAGTGAGATGGATTGAGACGCAAGATGTTATCCTGGCGGAGAAACGAACGGAAAGGATTGTTGAGATAGGTCCCGCAGACACTCTAGGGGGGATGGCGCGACGAACACTCGCATCAAAGTATGAGGCATATGACGCTGCCACATCCGTCCAACGCCAAATACTCTGCTATAACAAGGATGCGAAGGAGATTTACTATGATGTAGATCCTGTGGAAGAAGAGCCCGAGGCCCCCCCCGCAAGCGACACACCTGCCCCAGCTGCTCCAGTGGCAGCGACTGCAGCTCCTGCCGCATCAGCCCCTCCCAGCGCTGGTCCCGCCGCAGCAGTTGAGGATGCTCCAGTAACAGCAGTGGATGTGCTCAGGACACTCGTCGCACAGAAGCTGAAGAAGAGTCTGTCTGATGTGCCTCTAAGCAAAGCCATCAAGGACTTGGTTGGTGGTACGTATTTGGGAATCCGTCCCGAGCTCTATGATATCTTGAGCTGACGTTACCTATTCTGTAGGTAAATCTACCTTGCAAAATGAAATTCTCGGAGATTTGGGCAAGGAATTCGGTTCCACACCAGAGAAGCCAGAGGACACCCCTCTTGATGAGCTGGGTGCTTCCATGCAGGCGACATTCAATGGACAACTGGGCAAGCAGTCCTCCTCTCTCATTGCTCGCTTAGTCTCATCCAAGATGCCCGGAGGTTTCAACATTACAGCCGTTCGAAAGTACCTCGAAACACGATGGGGCCTGGGATCCGGCAGGCAAGACGGTGTTCTCCTTCTTGCCCTTACAATGGAACCCGCATCTCGTATTGGATCGGAGGCGGACGCTAAGGCATACCTCGATGATGTGACCAACAAATACGCCGCCAGCGCAGGAATCAGCCTCTCTGCTCCAGTAGCTGGTGGCGACAGTGGTGCGGGAGCCGGAGGCATGCTGATGGACCCAGCAGCAATCGATGCTCTGACCAAAGATCAGCGGGCCTTATTCAAGCAGCAACTGGAGATCATCGCGCGGTACCTGAAGATGGATTTGCGCGCAGGCCAAAAAGCTTTCATCACCTCTCAGGAGACCCAGAGGGCTCTTCAGGCCCAGATAGATCTTTGGCAAGCGGAGCACGGTGATTTCTACGCCTCCGGCATTGAGCCCTCTTTTGATCCTCTTAAGGCCCGTGTGTATGACTCTTCCTGGAATTGGGCCCGTCAGGATGCTTTGAGCATGTACTATGATATCATCTTTGGCAGACTGAGGGTCATTGATCGTGAAATCGTGAGCCAGTGTATCCGCATCATGAATCGGTCGAACCCGCTTCTTCTTGATTTCATGCAATATCACATTGACAATTGTCCTACTGATCGCGGCGAGACGTATAAGTTGGCGAAAGAACTTGGTGAGCAGCTCATTGAGAACTGCAAGGAAGTTCTCGGGGTTGCCCCCGTGTACAAGGATGTGGCGATCCCCACTGGTCCCCAGACAACTGTTGATGCCCGAGGAAATATTGGTTATAAGGAGGTTCCCCGAGCCAGCGCCCGCAAGCTGGAGCACTACGTGAAACAAATGGCGGAAGGCGGTCCCATTTCCGAGTACAGCAACCGGGCGAAGGTGCAAAATGATCTTCGCAGTGTCTACAAACTCATCCGCAGGCAACATCGGCTGTCTAAATCTTCCCAGTTACAATTCAATGCGCTTTATAAAGAAGTCATTCGTGCCCTTAGCATGAACGAGAACCAAATTATGCCTCAAGAGAACGGCAATGGGAAGAGATCGAGCCGGTCTGGTCAAAAGTATAACGGCAGCCCTCGAGCTGGCAAGGTCGAGACCATTCCCTTTCTACATCTCAAGAAGAAGACCGAGCATGGGTGGGAGTACAATAAGAAGCTCACTGGTACCTATCTTGATGTGATGGAGTCAGCCGCGCGGTCAGGCCTTACATTCCAGGGCAAGAACGTTCTTATGACTGGTGCGGGTGCTGGTTCTATTGGTGCTGAAGTCCTGCAAGGCCTGATTAGCGGTGGTGCCAAGGTGGTTGTTACCACAAGCCGTTATTCGCGTGAAGTTACGGAGTACTATCAAGCAATGTATGCCCGCTACGGTGCCCGTGGCTCACAGCTTGTGGTTGTCCCATTCAACCAAGGTAGCAAGCAAGATGTAGAAGCCCTTGTCAACTACATATACGATACGAAGAAGGGGCTCGGCTGGGACCTTGACTATGTTGTCCCGTTCGCTGCCATCCCAGAAAATGGTCGGGAGATCGATTCGATCGATTCCAAGTCGGAGCTTGCTCACCGCATCATGTTGACCAACCTTTTGCGGCTCCTAGGCTGTATCAAATCTCAAAAGCAGAGCAATGGCTTCGAAACACGACCGGCCCAGGTAATTCTTCCCCTATCACCAAACCACGGTACATTTGGGAATGACGGCTTGTACTCCGAGTCCAAGCTAGCTTTGGAGACGCTCTTCAACCGTTGGTACTCGGAGAGTTGGAGTAACTACCTTACCATCTGCGGTGCTGTTATTGGCTGGACTCGCGGTACGGGTTTGATGAGTGGAAACAACATGGTCGCGGAAGGAGTTGAGAAACTTGGCGTCCGCACTTTCTCTCAGCAGGAGATGGCCTTCAATTTGCTGGGTCTAATGGCTCCTGCAATTGTCAATTTGTGTCAGCTTGACCCTGTTTGGGCCGATTTGAATGGTGGACTACAATTCATTCCTGATCTAAAAGGCCTTATGACGAAGCTCCGTACCGACATCATGGAAACAAGCGACATTCGCCAAGCGGTCATCAAAGAAACTGCCATCGAGAACAAGGTTGTCAATGGAGAAGACAGTGAAGCGCTGTACAAGCGTGTTGTTGCTGAGCCTCGAGCCAATATTAAATTTGAGTTTCCCAAACTTCCCAGCTGGGACGAGGAAATACAACCCCTCAATGAAACTCTCAGGGGTATGGTCAACTTGGACAAGGTTGTTGTTGTTACCGGTTTCGCTGAAGTCGGACCTTGGGGTAACTCGCGAACCCGCTGGGAAATGGAAGCTCATGGAAAATTTTCTCTTGAGGGGTGTGTGGAAATGGCATGGATCATGGGGCTTATCAAACACCACAACGGTCCGCTGAAAGGCAAGTCATACTCGGGCTGGGTTGATGCAAAGACTGGGGAACCAGTAGACGACAAAGATGTGAAGCCAAAGTACGAGAAATATATCCTTGAGCACTCTGGTATCCGCCTCATTGAACCTGAGCTATTCAAGGGGTATGACCCCAAGAAGAAGCAGCTGCTCCAGGAGATTGTCATTGAGGAGGATTTGGATCCATTCGAGGCCTCTAAAGAAACTGCTGAAGAGTTTAAGCGAGAACATGGTGACAAAGTTGAGATCTTTGAAGTTCCTGAGTCGGGAGAGTACACCGTCCGTCTCAAGAAGGGCGCCAACCTCCTGATTCCCAAGGCTCTCCAGTTTGACCGCCTTGTTGCAGGCCAAGTGCCAACTGGCTGGGACGCTAAGCGGTATGGCATTCCCGACGACATCATTGAGCAGGTTGACCCTGTGACTCTGTTTGTTCTTGTCTGTACAGTTGAAGCGATGCTGTCGGCCGGTATCACTGATCCTTACGAGTTCTACAAGTATGTCCATCTATCTGAGGTGGGTAACTGCATCGGCTCTGGAATTGGAGGAACCCATGCCTTGCGAGGAATGTACAAGGATCGGTACCTAGACAAGCCACTTCAGAAGGATATCTTGCAGGAGTCATTCATCAACACTATGAGTGCTTGGGTCAACATGTTATTGCTCTCCTCTACTGGACCTATTAAGACGCCTGTTGGTGCTTGTGCAACGGCTGTGGAGTCCGTTGACATCGGATACGAGACTATTGTCGAAGGAAAGGCTCGCGTCTGTTTTGTTGGTGGTTTTGATGACTTCCAGGAAGAGGGCTCATATGAGTTCGCTAACATGAAGGCTACTAGTAATGCTGAGGACGAGTTTGCCCACGGGCGTACACCGCAGGAGATGTCACGTCCCACCACGACCACTCGTGCTGGCTTCATGGAATCGCAAGGTTGCGGTATGCAGCTCATCATGAGCGCTCAGCTCGCACTGGACATGGGTGTGCCGATCCACGGTATTATTGCTTTGACAACTACGGCTACTGACAAGATCGGTCGCTCGGTTCCTGCACCCGGTCAGGGTGTCCTTACGACTGCGCGGGAGAACCCTGGCAAATTCCCATCGCCCTTGTTGGACATCAAGTACCGCCGCCGGCAGTTAGATTTGCGCAAAAAGCAGATCAAGGAGTGGCAGGAATCTGAGTTATTATATCTTCAGGAGGAGGTTGAGGCCATGAAAGCCCAAGACTCTGAGTCGTTCAACGCGTCTGAATACATGCACGAACGAGCCCAACACATTGAGCGTGAGGCCGTCCGCCAGGAGAAGGATGCACAGTTCAGTCTCGGAAACAATTTCTGGAAGCAGGATTCCCGCATTGCTCCTCTGCGTGGCGCTCTTGCCACTTGGGGCCTCACTGTTGATGACATCGGCGTTGCTTCCTTCCATGGTACCTCCACTGTTGCAAACGATAAGAATGAATCGGATGTCATTTGCCAGCAGATGAAGCATTTGGGCCGTAAGAAGGGTAACGCAGTCCTGGGTATCTTCCAGAAATACCTGACTGGACATCCCAAGGGTGCCGCCGGAGCTTGGATGTTCAACGGGTGCCTGCAGGTTTTGGAAAGTGGCCTAGTTCCTGGCAACAGGAACGCTGATAATGTGGACAAGGTGCTCGAAAAGTTCGACTACATTGTCTACCCCAGCCGCAGCATTCAAACAGATGGCGTGAAGGCATTCTCAGTCACTTCTTTCGGTTTCGGTCAGAAGGGAGCGCAAGTTATCGGTATCCACCCCAAGTATCTTTACGCTGCTCTTGACCGCGCACAATTTGAGGCCTACAAGGCCAAGGTTGAGGCCAGGCAAAAGAAAGCGTATCGGTTCTTCCACAACGGTCTGATCAACAACAGCATCTTTGTTGCTAAGAACAAGGCGCCATATGAAGATGAGCTTCAAAGCAAAGTCTTCCTCAACCCTGATTATCGCGTTACTGTTGACAAGAAATCTTCCGAGCTTAAGTTTCCTGCAGCTCCCCCAAAGGTCGCTAGTAAGGGAGTTGAAAGTACAAAGCAGGTAGTTGAGTCGCTGGCGAAGGCTCACGCTGTTGAAAATTCGAAGGTGGGAGTAGATGTGGAAAACCTGGAGTCTCTCAATATTGAAAATGAGACGTTCATTGAGCGAAATTTCACTACTGAAGAGCAGCAATACTGTCGCAAGGCAGCCTCACCCCAAGCATCATTTGCCGGACGGTGGAGTGCGAAGGAGGCTGTTTTCAAATCCCTTGGTGTTAGCAGCAAAGGTGCCGGTGCTCCATTAAAGGACATTGAAATCACTAGCGATGCAACAGGGGCCCCGGTTGTTAACGTGAGTCTACCCCTGTCTTTGTTTTCCTGTTAACTCATGCAACTAACATCTTTTACAGCTTCATGGTGCTGCAGCCGAGGCGGCCAAACAGGCCGGTGTGAAACAAGTCAGTGTCAGCATCAGCCACAGTGATTCTCAAGCAGTAGCAGTAGCCGTGTCCACATTCTAATGGTTTGATGAGCAAGCTGGGCTAAAGTATATGTATTTAAGTATAGATAATTCTTCATTTCATTGTTGCTTAATCCTCCCCTGGCATAGGTCACCACATTCTTCTTGGAATTAGATTATCCCCGGCTGTGAGCCTATCAGGTATAATAAGTTAATAACCTCTTCTGAGGTGCTACTGACCCACATCATTTTTTCCGAATCAATTATTGCGAACTCTGTCTCACACTAATCGACCAAGCCTATATACGTTTTTCCCCCGCTGCCCCTTCACTTGTCTTACGCAAATGATACATCTAAGGTAATTAATTAGAGTAACTCTGACACACATTGCCACGGATTATTCTATTCCATAAAGAATTCGCTACTAAACAAGCCACACCGTCGAATACGGGACGACATGGATTCTCAGCTCTGCCCGCGCCCAGACGCTCGATTTAATGGACCCCAGTTAGCGCGAGGGTTGATTTGATATCTGACGAGTCGTTTTTTGGTCACTTCTCTGCCTAGAGATTCGTCGAAAACAACATCTAACGTGCTGGTATTAGATTTTATTGTAAATGTTCCATGTGCTTGGTTGGTGCCCTGAGCCTCCTGCATATTGGCAGCTCGAGAATCGGACTCGTTTTGGTTCAACGCTTGCCAGAAGCCAGAACGATATAGCGCGGCTTCGACTTTCGTCACTAAGTCAGAGATATCCTTCCCATTTTCGGCAGCAGACACGATCTCTTTCCTCAGCAAACTTAGATTTTTGTCGCCCTCCTTCGGCTTCTGAAGGTCTTCCCGGCTTTTCGCCATGATAGCAGCGCCGGCAGTGCCAGGCTTAATGGCATTTTCTTTGATAGGTGATTTCTGCCTCACCCATTCTCTCATGATCTCCCAAATCACATCCCAAGGTGCATCTGTGCGGATAGTATTGGGTTTGGTGTGACTACGGGTACATTGGTAACCCAGGTGTCGCACAGCTCCACGGAAAGCATCGGAAGAGATGGTAGATGTATGAAGGACTTTTGAGAGAGCACTCAGACTGAAATAGAATGGATACGGCTCTCGAAGAGCCGGGTCCATCCGCGGAATAATAGCTGGATCTTCATTTAGTGCAGCATCCTTAGTCTTGGAGATAGTAGGCTCTAAACTGGCACTCCTTATAGAGGTGTTGGGAATCAAGTCCTCCTCAAGTGCTGTAGTTAACATGCCTTCGATCCTGTCTACCGTTTGATATATGCTTCTATCCGCCTCAGGAAGCATATCGAGAACCCTTCGGATGAAGTGAGGGTTATGGAGTGGCCCCGCCCACATTGGGCCGCCTATGTGAGTTTTCATCCCACAGTGCGCACAGGTCATGTTTGCCATCGGTCCCTGGGCGAATCCGTAATGATAGAAAGGGTTCCCTTTTTTATCCAGTCGTGGCTTCGTTTGGGTCAAAGGCTGTGTTGACCAAGCTCCACAGCCTGAATCACAGTTGTAAACAACCATTGTATTGCCAGAGGCAAACTTAACTTCTGCTGGTGATCGATGAATGCGGACAAAGACTCGGGCGTAAAAGTCGATTGACAGAGATAGAAGTGGCTCGATAGCCAGGCCGTACTTGGCAGCTGACACCGCGAGTGCGTGAAGAATTAGGCGTAGCCCACCTTCATGGGAATGTGTACCTTTCGTTGGCACGCCGCCATACAATGCGTATGATTTTTCCGGGTACCCGTTGGATGCCCAAACCCCAGCATCGGTGCAGGTCACGCAAAGCAGACCCCCATCCTTGACAGCCTGTAGAGCAGAGTCCATAAACGGTGCAGCCGTCCCATAAGGATCCAGATCAATAGTATCAAACTTCCCAGTGTGCGACCCACTGGCCTGAGTGGTGGCTTGGTTAAGAGTACTGTACATGTAAGTCCGCGCATCACCGGTGTTAGGTTGAATAAGCTTTCCAAGTCCGTTGTATTCGATGTTCAACTTCATTGATTTGATAGCAGACGGCGAAAGATCATTCGCAACCACGCGAGTAGCAAATGGAATCTCTGATGCATATCGTAGTGCACGCAAACCCGTAGCAGACAGAGCATCTAAAATTGTAAATGATGGCGTGGTATGTTCTCCAGCGTGCGATTCTGAGGCCAGATGATCACTGCTTCGTGTCTGGTTGTCAATGTTGTTTCCCTTACCGTTTGGTTCCTCTTCATCGCCATCCTCCCTCTTCCGTTTCTTGCCTTTTAAATTCCCATCCGCTGCACCCCTTTTCTGCCTCCTTTCGGCTCTCCACTTCTTTGAAGCCAGCACATGTTCCCCATAGGCTTTTATCGCAAGTACACTCAGGTCACGATTGAATTGCTGGATAGGATTGTAGAACACAGACTGAGCTTCATCCTCGGCCTTGAGGTTTCTTCTTGTTCCTGTGGAGGCTGCAGCCTGGGAAGGTGGGTTCAGAATGAACGCATTCCCTTCTTTCACTACGTGATATTCTTTGCCGTCATACTGAACGACTTGACTTAAGATACCAGACGCTGGTTCTGCCTCCATGTTTGATAACCGTGAAGAGCAATATCGTATAGAAAATGGGGAGCCTGGGGCAAGCTGGGACGTTTTAGGTCGAGGGAATGTCAGAGCATTGGCCCGTATAAAGTCGAAGGCCAAGCGAAGTGTCGAGATGCGGTAAGGACCCCAGAAGCTCAAGCTCATCGGCTCCGGTGTAGAGAGCCCAATTCGTAAGGCAACAGAAGTGTTTATCTTGGAACTGTTGGTTATAAGTTTGGTCCGCGGCACAGAATGAACGAGGGAGAAAAAAAAAAAAGACCAAAGATCGGAGATAACGCACGGACCATGATTAATATCCAACTCAATCTCACGTGGAGTATATACCAACAACATACGGAGTACATACATGTCCATATTGTTTGGGAAAAGGAATTGCCTCTTTGTCTCTTAATGGAGCTATCAAGCAAGTTTTGTTATTTACTACGGTATTGTACATACATGAGTTTCGACAGAAGAGCTTGCCTCTCCCTTCTCCTCCCTATATAAAGGGTTGTGTGCATGCATAAAGTCCGAACTAGTTTCCAACCACACACCCATTTCATAGCCAGGGCCCCAGAATAGGTACTTGTTTATAAATTTTATTCCAGCCACTGGCCTCCCAGCCCGAACCCTGGCCTCCACGACCAACTATTCCCAGAGCGCCCGCGAGCCAGACAGCTGTTTTTACCGCGGCAACGCCATTGACCACCCACCGCATTTTCCTCTTTCTTTTGACCTGCTCTTCGCTTTCCGTGTACCCCAAGTAGCATTCAAGTGAGCCTTTCTTACAACCTCGCCCCTTCTGAGCCGTGGTGACCCTCCAACCCATCCAAGTAGCCCATCCTCCAATGATATGCCACATACCAACAGCGGCAAGGACCGCATAGTACACATTCCAAAAGACAGGGTTTCTTGCGAATCCATGAGCCACATAACCCAAACCCACTCCCGAACTCCCACCATCGACGATTAAAGGCGTGACACGGTTAACGAGGACATGAGCGCCAAGGAACGGAACAAAGCAGTACCCTAGACGCGCTTGCAGGCTCATCCGCGGCCAGAAATTCAGGGAGTATCTCTGGGCCCTAGTCTCCGCCCCATACAGTCGTGCACGGCGAGAAGAACGAATATTGCGGAGAACAATGCCGGAAGCGATATGTATTAGGATGGGAACGGTCAAGACCACATGCTCAAGCCCCGGAGACTGGTAGATGGGTCTCGTAAGAAGCAGATAGGTTTCACTATCTCGAACCGACCGAGTTGCTAGAGGGAAAAGGGAGGTGTTGGCGAAATGTAGCGCAAAGAATAAAGTGGGGGGGTACGTTGAGTATCTCTGAAGTGCGGATACTAGAGCAACCCGACCGTTAACTCAAATAGAACACAAAATATTTAACAGGACATACACCATGAATCCCAGTTATGTCCACGGAGACCTAGGCTGAACGGAGGCAGCCCGACTTCTGATCTATCCCCAAGCTTTGCTGGACGACCTTGTGATTGAAAGACGTATTGGCCACTTTCGAGGTCGGGAAATTCATCCTGCACTGGCGAGGGGTCCAACTCCTGCATAGAAATTGTTGAGTGCGTATCGATGTCCTTGGGTTTTGGCGAGATGCTTTCTTTGGAGGTCATGATGATAAGATTGAATCCCGTCAGCCTTTTGCAGGTAACAAGGCGGACTGGGGGAGCGAATTGTGTGTTTTTTTTTTTTTTTTCCCTACTTTTTGCCTCTATTTAATCATCTGAACAGAGGTATCATCAATATTGCCATGTAGGAAATGGGATATAATATTCTTACAGTATTTCATCACTTTAATCCATGCTTCCAACAATGCAGCCATTACGATTGGTTGGGAGGTTACCGGTGGGGAAGCTTAGCCTATATAGGAAGGTCCTACTACATACTCTAGCTGCTGGTCTGCATTCATCTTTGACCAACCTTCTTAGGCACAACAACGTCAGAATACCCCAAGACATGATTCGTTTGGTCGCCCTTTCTCCACCCCCATTTCACTGAGATTATCGTTCAAATACACATTGTTTTTCAGCATACCGAAATCCTTCATTCGTTTCCTTCACACTGCTGTGCACTATAGCAAAATGGCACCTGTATGTCTATCGTGTTACAACACCGAGACCCTTTGAAGCTATATGGTGGAAGATTCCGGTGTTGATGAGCTGATTTTCAATCAAACCAGCGTGGCTTTACCAATCCCGCCCCCAAAGTATGGCTCAATCCAACTAATGACCCGCGAAAGCTTGGTCCCTCTTGACTAATTCACGAGCTTCGTTAGACCGAGTCTGCTCGCTCCGCTTTGAGCTCCTTTACCTGTACACTCTGCAACAAATCCTATTCGCGACATCCCGAGTATGAAGCACATATCTCTTCCTACGATCACCAGCATCGCAAACGCCTTCAAGACCTTAAACAACTCTCCCGAGACCCAAACGCTGCGGAGAAAGCTAGGCGAGCGGAAAGGAGGGCTGACGCAGAGGCTGGCCTAAGAGTCATTGATACAAAAGCCGGCGCAGCTGTGGGAACCGGGGGCGGGGGTGGCGGAGGTGGCGGAGGTTTCAAGAAAGGGGGGTTCAAAAGCTCCTTTACAACTGTCAAAGGTCCCGTCGCTCCGACAGCACCAACGAAGAAGAACGTACTTGGGGATGATGACGACGAAGATGAAATCCCAGAAACTACTAATATAAGCCAACATGCTCAGACTACCCAAGACTCAAGTGATCATCCTGATTATGCAGAAAGTGACACGGATGCTGAATACGCGAGTGATGCAATGGGTAATGCCTACTATGATCCCCTTAAGCCGACGGGCTGCTTCTCTGGTTGTGTCAGCACCAAACATATACCCATAGGTGCTGCTGCGGTCAAGGGGTAGGTACAGTCGCCACGAAGATCATCGAAAAAGGGTTGGCGTTCTTATTCGGACCAGGGATTGTTTGCCCTTTTCTTTTTGTTGTTCTACTTCCTATTTTTTTAGAACTTGCAAGGGCCGTAGGATAATCATCTGTAGGTGCCAGGCGTACTACCTAGTATGAATACCTTGGATGATACTCAAAAGTACACGCTTTCGTACAAAGCTTTCGGATACTCTTTAGGGATCCGATAGAATTCCAGATGCCACGATACCACCATCCGAGACACGAAACGTATCTTGAGAGAATAGTATGGACATATTATATGATAGACCTTGAAAATGCAAATAAGGTTGTTCTTTAGTATAGTCGTACAGATTTCCAACGCGGGAATTTAGCGGTAAGCCCCGCGAAAACAAAACAGAAAAAAAAAAAATGTATGCAACGATAAAAGGGTACTAGACACAGGGTGATTACTCAGGTTTCTTTATCTCCTCCACTTCTCATCTCAAACCAATTTACAAGCGTAGGAGCTTAGTGGCCTGGCCAAGGATAGTGTCTACCTGAGGGAAGCTCATCTGCTCAAGACCGACGGCGTAAGGAGTAGGCACCTCAGCGCCGGTGACACGAACGGCGGGGGCAGTCAGGTAGTCAAAGCCATACTCCATGGCTAAAGCCAGGATTTCTGAGGAGACGCCGAACATGGGGAATCCAGATTCGACGCACATGATGCGGCCCGTCTTCTTGAGCGACTGAACAATTGTCTCGACATCAAGGGGCTTAACGGAGCGGAGGTTGATCACCTCGGCTTCAACACCGTATTTCTGCTTTAGTTCAGCGGCAGCGTTCAGAGACAGTCCCACGCAGCGAGAAAGAGAAACAATAGTCAAATCCTTTCCGGGACGTTCAATCTTAGCCTTGCCAATAGGCAAGACAAAGTCATCCTTCTGAGCGGCCTCGCTCATGGGGAAGGCTTGACCATACAAGAGCCTATGCATTGTTAGTTTAAGATATCCCACGTCATCATACTTGCTCCAGTCACACATACTCGTTCTCCAGAACAACGACAGGGTTGGGGTCGCGAATAGCAGCCTTCAACAAACCCTTGGCATCCTCGGAGCTCCACGGCGAAACAACCTTCAGTCCGGGAATGCTACCGTACCAAGCCGAGTAATCCTGTGAGTGCTGAGCGGCAACACCAGCGGCGAATCCATTGGGGCCACGGAAAGTGACGTTGCAGGGCTGAATACCACCAGACATATAGTGGGTCTTAGCGGCAGAGTTGATGATTTGATCAATAGCCTGCATGGCGAAGTTGAAGGTCATAAACTCGCACTAAATTTTGAAGCTGCTTGTCAGTTGACAGAATGCCTCCGGCGGTCAACAGTTAAGTATCTGGTCGATATGAACTTACAACGGGGTGCAGGCCAGCAAGAGCAGCGCCAACCGCTAGACCGCAAAAGCCTGCTTCTGTGATAGGCGTATCAATGACTCTCTTGGGGCCGAAACGGTCCAAAAGACCTCTTGTCACTTTGTAACTATGGGGGTCAAGCGTCAGTGATGGACCCAAGACTCGACAGAGTTTCTTTCAAGGGATAGCCATACGCTCCGTTATACTGTGCGACCTCCTCTCCCAGGATGAACGTTTTCGGGTTTGTCTCCAATTCCTCCGCGAGAGCTTCGTTCAAGGCATCACGAACAGTGACTTCCTTAACACCACCTTCCGTAGCATAGCCCCGGAAGCGCAGGATGGAGGGAGCGCATGCCGATTGGGGAAAGGCCGGACGGCGAGGAGCAGAGAGACGCGATGAAAGCAGACGAGCTGCAGGGCGGAAAAGTCGGGGAGCAGCCATGGCCGGGCTTAGGGACATATATATCAGCAGAAGAAAGGAGAGGGTGTTCACAAGGACTCCACGGCGAACGGATCTACAAGTGAAGTGAGAAAGGAAAGAGAGAAGATAGATACCGGAGCGAAGGCTTCGCAATTCCGTTGTTTCGGGACTTGGTCGTCAATCTAATGGGGATTTTAGTTTTTGGTGAGCATTTCGAGAGACTGTTGGGTTGAGGATGACTAAGCACAGGGCGGTCCTCACCGGCGGCTCATTCCGTAGCAGTGATAACAGATGTGATAACGCTGGACTCCGTACTCCGTTCCTCTCCTCGTGTACTGCCATATTCCTCGACTCCTTCCTACCGTTCGCCCGTTCATTCATTATTATTGTTATGATAGTAAGAAGGATGATCTACGATCGATCCTACTCCCATGTTCTCTCCTTCTTTGCCCTCGTCGCTCCCATCCTCGCTCGTCAACCGTCCGCTCCGGAAGCCATCGTGGCCCCTTTGCGTGACCTGAAATGGGGACAACTCAATTTTCTCCATACTACGGATACTCATGGCTGGCTAGCCGGTCATCTCCAGGAGTATGTCCATTGATCTGGACATGAATTCCACTGCGGATGCCAAATGATACTGATTAGACCCACTATAGGCCCTCCTACTCCGCAGACTGGGGTGACTATGTCTCCTTCACCACCCGGATGCGAGAGAAAGCGGAGGCACAAGGGCAGGATTTATTAGTTATAGATACGGGTGACAGGGTAGAAGGCAATGGTCTCTATGACTCGTCGGAGCCGAAAGGCGTCTATATCTCGGAAATTCTACGGCAACAGCATATCGACCTATTGTCGGCCGGGAATCATGAACTATACAAACAAAATACGTCGGAGGCTGAACTCTTCACTACAGTCCCTAATTTCCACGGAAACTACCTAGCATCTAACATTGATATAATACATCCTTTGACCAAAGAGACTGTGCCATTGGCTCCTCGGTTCAAGAAATTCATAACCAAGAAGCAAGGTATCCGTATCATTGCTTTTGGCTTTCTTTTCGATTTCACAAAGAACTACAATAACACTATCGTTCAGCCGGTGGAAGAGACTATTAAAGAGGATTGGTTTCAGGAAGCTATCAGGGACAAGGAAGTTGATCTCTTCTTAGTGATGGGGCACGTTCCTGTTCACTCTAAAGAATACGATGCTGTCTTCAAGGAGATCCGGACGATCCGTTGGGACATGCCTATTCAGTTCTTTGGTGGTCATTATCATATCCGTGATTTTGCCAGATACGACTCTAAAGCGTTTGGGTTAGCAAGCGGTCGGTTCATGGAAACAATTGGCTTTATGTCAATCGATGGCCTAATCAGTAGCAAACAGCTCGTAAAGCCAGCGTCGACAACCCCAAGCTTTCATCGAAGGTATATAGATAATAATCTTTATTCCTTTTACCACCACACTGGCCTTGACGAGGAAACCTTTTCTACGGAGAAGGGTCGGAATGTGTCTCGGCTTATCCAGCAGTCTAGGAGCACTCTTGGGCTCGATAAGGTACATGGCTGTGCCCCTCAGGATTTATGGATGTCGCGTGTCAAGTATCCGAGTGAGAATAGCATTTATACTTGGCTCGAGCAGCAGGTGCTGCCCAACTCGCTACAGGACAAATCTCGCGCTGGCAAGCCGACTCTTGCCATAGTCAACACTGGCGCCATTCGCTTTGACATATTCAAAGGTCCTTTTACTCAAGACTCAATATTCATGGTATCTCCTTTTACCAGCGGTTTTCGTTACGTTAAGGACATTCCTTACGGGAAGGCCACTAAAATAACTGAGATCTTAAACAAACAGCCTCAGGTTTTGGCCGATGCTGACAACCGATCCGCCATCACTGGGGGACTTGCGCCCCCAGAACAGTCAGTTTATTCTTCTGATTTAATTTTTGATGATAGCCTCGCCCTAGGCTCCACGAATTATCTCAGAGACCAAACGTCGTTGCTGAGGAACGATCACTCCAAACCCAGCATTATCCCTGGCTATACTACGACAGACGATGAGGGCTCGGATGGCGATGACACAATTCATTCGTCCATCTCGTTCTATCGTGTCCCCAATTGCGTCCAGGCTCTAATCTCTCCGAAAGTGTCCGCGGCTCCAGAAACAGTGGATCTCGTATATATTGATTTCATAGAAACTCATGTGGCTCTAGCAGCCAGATTTGCGGGGCTAGATATAGACTTCGCCCAGAACAGTAATGTGTACATGCCGGCTACGAGATTAACTGATCTGATCTTGGATTGGGTCAAGGACAATTGGAGTTGTAAGGAAGTGTGAAGTATTGCGAGAAACGGCCCTTTCTACTGTCGTTTATTGTATCTTAGCTCAATCGTTCTGCGCGATTGTGGGCAGACACAAGCATTGTTTGGCCTATGACTATCGTAAAATTTCAGTCTCCGCCTTCGTACTTGAGGAGGCCCTTTCCACTGCGGTAGCCACTCAAGGTTTCCTGCACGCCAGAGGTGAGCGCCGCACCGTCTGTGTCCCATGCCCATTTTATTTCCTCCACGGGGATGTCTTTGAATTTGCCCGCTCGAGTCAGCTGTAGCACATCGTTGATAGTGTTCTCTTTGAGTTCGGGATGCTTATCCCCCCATTTGCTCACCCAAAATCCATCGAAGACGAGATTCTTAAAGATCAATAGTCCGGAAGGTAGGGAAACCGGCTGCTTTGACATCGCACCGTAGGTGACCAGGTGGGAGCCTGGAGCGAGGGCCTTCGCCAATGCGGTGGCGTTCTTACCACCCACACAGTTCAGAGCAAGTCGGATCGGCTCCCTTCCGTTGCGAGTGAGGCCGCTCACAACGTTCTTGAAATCTCCTGAAAGAAGCTCCGCTTCTGTGACTACTGCAGTGGCGCCTAATTCATGAAGCTCAGCCTTCAGGACTTCTGTATCCTGCGGCGTCTTCCTCTCCCGGATGACATTGATCGTCTTGATACCCCATTCTCGTGCGAGTTGAATGGCAGCGCGACCAACACCACTGTTTGCGCCGTTTTGAATCAGCCATTCCTCCCCACCCCGCATCCAGTCCCATTCACAGAAGTCCTTGATCATGCGGTAAGCTGTGACTGGATTGACGCTGACTGTGCTAATCTGGAGCGGTGATAGACCATCTTTGTTCTCAATTTTAATCAGCTGTGACTCATCCATCTGAGCGTGTGTGCGCCAGGTGCCCTGTCCTGTCTGCTTCATGACAACCCAATCACCCTTGCTGAGGTTCTTGACATTGGATCCTGTCGCAATTACCTCAAATGCGCCCTCATTTCCACCCACTGCGCATGGGTCCTGGGTGCCAAGGGTTGTCTGGAATGGCGGTTTGCTCGGATACACTCCCTGGATCTGGTTCACGTCGGCGGGGTTCAAAGGCGCTGCAAGGAGGCGAAGAGTAACCTGGGATCCGTGCGGGGGGGAGATAGAATGCTTGTGGAGGCTACAGATGAGCTGGTTAGGCAAATTTCATTGTTCTCACGTCTCAAGTAGTTGATTTATGTGAGCCCCCGGCACCACTTACCGTAGAACATCTTTGGGTTCACCATATCGTGAGTACACGAGTGCTTTTGATTGTGTATAACCATAGACTGAAATGTGCCTTTTCCCAGTCCATGAGCGAGGCGGTGTTCCTATAGCAGGAACAGAAGCGGCTTCATAAGCTTTCCAGAAAAGGGACCCATGGTTGCGAGAGAGGGATCGCACTACACTATGCGAGAACATAGTATCAGTTGTTATGGTCCGCCGGTTACTGAGAGAGCGAAAAGGTAAAGGTGTGAGGGAAAAGAGTGCGGTGCAGCTCGAAGAAAATGAATGAAATGCCGGGTGCGTTAAATGACGTCGTTCCTTTGACTCGGGCCGACGGACGCTAAACATGAACCGGCGTTGGACATTTTCCTCTGTTTACTTCTTCGAAACAGTCGAACCTCGGCTTCCTTCTCCCACATAAATTCACTCTAAATGTCCCTTCTGCGGGAGGCTGAGAAATGTATTGCTAATCAGAAGTCTCATGTTGCCCTCAATGCCTTCATAACTGCACTACAGCCTTCGGGGCAGTGGCGGGAAAAGGTGAAAGATGCAGACATCAGAATGGAGCAAGGTGAGTTGTTGAATCGCTATTAGACTTTTATCGATACTGACTTTGCTTTGCCTTCTTCCTTCAGGGATACCCAGATCCAAGGTAGACGGTCGGTTGATTGCCATCAAAGATAACATATGTACATACGACCTTCCGACAACATGCGCTTCCGGAACCCTCGAGAAGTTCGTAAGTCCATTTAACTCCACCGTCGTGGAGCAATTACAAGATGCAGGCGCTGTAGTTGCCGGAAAGACAAATCTTGATGAATTTGGCATGGGTTCTCATTCAGTCTATTCGCGATTTGGGCCGGTGAGGAGTTTCTGGCAGGGTTGCGATGCCGAACCCCTCTCAGCCGGTGGCAGTTCAGGAGGGAGCGCAGTTGCAGTCGCCACAGGCCAATGTTATGCGTATGTTCTCTTCTCGGCCTCTCCGCCAAATAGGTTCACTGAATAACACAACTGGTAGCGCGTTAGGTACAGACACTGGAGGGTCTGTTCGCCTTCCGGCTGCATACACTGGGACAATTGGTTTCAAACCATCTTATGGATTGATCTCGCGATGGGGTGTAGTCGCATATGCCAACTCACTGGACACGGTTGGGATTCTAGGGAGAAGCACAGCCAGCGTTCGCGATGTCTTCAGTACGTTTCCCTACCTTCCGCATGTTAGGTCTTACTCTACGCGCGGGTTTTTAATGCGTCTTCAGATATTGTGAACCAGCACGATCCGCGCGATCCTACTAATCTCTCGCCATTATCTCGCTCACGAATAATTTCATATCTCCAGTCACCGTCTTGCGCATCTCGTCTAACCTCTGCCCCCCTCAGAATTGGTGTTCCCGCAGAATATAACATATCCGAACTTCACCCTGCTGTCCGACGCGCTTGGTCCCGCACTCTAGCTTATTTGCAACGGCAAGGTCACAGCATTCATGCAATATCCCTACCGACGACGAAACTAGCACTGTCAGCATACTATGTGCTGGCTCCTGCCGAAGCTTCTTCAAACTTGGCCAAGTACGATGGCGTCAGGTACGGAACTCGTCTCGGGGTTCTAGACTGTGATGGACGGTTGCAAGGCAACCTATACGCCAGTACAAGGGGACACGGATTCGGTTCTGAAGTCAAGAGGCGTATTGTTCTCGGGGCATTCAGCTTAAGTGCTCATGCTAAGGACAATTATTTTATTCAAGCTCAGCGTGTTCGACGCCTCGTCCAACGTGATTTCGATTGCATTTTTCAAATGAAGCAACCGTTGGCATCGCCCGAGACGGACCTTGAAAGAGCGCCGGAGCACACTGGTGTAGACATTCTCATATGCCCAACTGCCCCATCGCCACCCCCGCGCATATCCGACCTGATAGATTCGGATACTGGAGCCTCGCCCTTGGACGCATACATGAACGATGTGTTTACTGTCCCTGCTAGTTTGGCTGGTCTCCCAGCCATATCTGTTCCGATCACAGTGAGTGGCGAGAAACAAGACTCCAGCGAAGCGTGTTTGACTGGTATTCAAATTGTCGGTCAATACGGAGATGACCAACTCGTGTTGAAGGTGGGGGAGTTACTCGAGAACCAAAAATTATAGGTCCCATTGCTATGCGTAGATAATCTGAGCTAATAACACGGTGTACATCCATTGTTCATTCAGTTGTGCAAGAAACCACGCTTTGACTTGTGTCTTGGGTATCCGTGGGACTATACGAGATGTAGCTGGAGCATGGAAGCTTCATTAAGATCTGGTGCTTTGTTTGCGGTGACTTATCAAACCAGCGCATTCCGAATAATGTACATTAGGTCCAAATTTCCGAGACGCAAAAGGGACCATTCCCTATTGAATGAGGTGGCGGAAAGAAGGAGTGCCCTGCGATATGCACAAAATATGCCAATGGCCCCGGTGCGGCCTAACGAAGCAAGTTGGATGAACATGTTGAGTTCAAGACATCTCGATATCATGGCCCACGGTGATATTTTCAGGCCCAGCAGCGGGTTCCTCTGTATTCGGTGTACCTACTACACCAACACTGGCCGCATCTTCGAAGGTAGAATGTCCGGTACCTACATCAGGGGAGCCTACATTGCCGACACTATTCTCCACAGGGCCTGTAGAGACGGCAGATTCATACGCAGCCCCCACACCTCCCTTAAGAACCTCCGAGCCTCCGACCGCACCAGTGCCAGTGCCATCCATCTGGGCATTGCCGACGACATCACCGTCCACCCCGCCCCAAACGAGCATCGCCTCGACCTCATCAACGATATCAGCAACAACATCTTCGACTATCTGCTCGTTGAAGCGCTCTCCAATCCCCCGAATCAACTCGCCGTTCTCTGCTTGAGGGGGTCCAATCCACCAGGGACCCTCGAAGCGGCACTCAACCGCACCACCGCCGTAACAACTGACAGCAGGGTAATATCCGATCATCCCGTCGTCCGCGTTCTCACGCTCGCCAAGACCTAAGTTATTGGTCCCATTCGCAAGTCGGCTGGCCGGTGGAAGGAAAGCATACAACTCTTTGAATGGAGTACCCATCTTTACGCCATTCTTAAATATTGTGATACTCGAACCCGGCAGTGTACGCAAAGATGCATCCTCGGTGTTCATCGGTGACGGTGGTCCGAATGTAGGAGTTTCTTTAAGATTGAAGGCGTAATCACGCAACTGTTTTGTGGGGAAAACATTGGATTGTTGCCAACAGAAGTCAGATTTGTAGTGGAAAGGGATCCGATCCCGGATAACATTCGCAGCCATGGGGAGCTCTATGCCAGATGTCGAAGCATGGCCATCGGTGGCAGGGTCGTAAGTTCCTTCGACGATTCTCTTGTGGAGCGAAAGTGGAGGGAGAGTGATGAGCATGCCGATGACATCCCCTTCGCGGATCGACTCGCCTTTGGGGAAAAAGTACTCGCAGCGCATCCGGTTGACCACCTCGCCATTCACATCGCGGATTCCATAACCATAACAGTCTACTCCGACGTTAACATCCAAATCCGCCTCCCTTCGCGCAAAACCAAGACGGACATGGCCTCTTGATGGCAAGCATGAGTTTCCGTTGGCAGGCACTGTCTGCGGGTCACTCAATACACCGCTAATGATGCGCGCCTCGTAGTAAAAGGTTCCTTCGCGCGCACATACATTAGCGCGCGCGGTGTGCCATGGTCCGTTGGTAGTAACGGCAAGTGCGTCTTCGTTAAAGAGTATCGCTGCCGGCGAATCCTCAAAGCTGAAGCGAGCAGTATAAGGACGAACATCGGTCTGGCGGTATTTTATATGTGGGAAGCCAGTATCGGCTATGGCGTAGCTATAGCGGAACCCATTTTTATTTGTAAGCTTGTCAACGACTTCGTAGAAGCTCCAACTCTGGCCAATTACCTCTGATGTTTTCCGACTCACTAAATTTAACTGGCGAGGTTGTGGGGGTAGTAAATCGGACGGCCTCGGCTCAGCAAGCAGCAAAGGTCTGAGAATATTCAGGTCCGAACTGGGAAGAGCGGTATTTTGAACAGCAGTTGCTCTCTTTTTGGGGGGCACGATCTCCTGATCCAATCCCTTAGCCTCGCGCTTTTTACGACTGTCGCGTTTGTTGCGTTTGGACCTTGGACCGTCAGCTTGCGCTGACGCATTGCTAGCAGGCGCAGGTGATGATCTTGTATTCGTATCTGATAGAGGTCCATTGAAAACCGGTGTTCCACTAGGAGGCAGGATCGGCGAATTTATATTCGACGAGGGTGCGGAAGACCCAGCCGGCTGTATAGATGCCATAGCTGAATTTGTTTTGTGGATGAGCTGCCCAAACAGCCAAAGCAATTGTGAAAAGATGTTTCAATGGTCCTGGCTCCTACCGTGCAAGATCTTTGGCTTGCTGCTTATTGTGATGTTACAAACGCCAAGGGCGAGAAGACAGACTCCAAGCGCTCGCAATAGAGGAAGTTGGCTTGGCAAAGATCCACGAAGTTGACGATTCCCCTTCGTTAACTGGAGACAAACATCGATAATAGAAACGCCGGCATTCACGAACAGGATCCTGTGAGGTTTGAACAAGTTGGAGAGTCTGCGATAATGTAATAGTTGGGTCAGACTTAGGCACAGTACATTTGAGAAGGATACTGTACAGGCAGGATTGAAAGTCTATATATCCACAGATAATAGTAATGATGAATTGACAGAGTCCAAGCCTATGCCGACTCACCAATCTGCTTTCTCCAACCACAAGGGTCAGTCAATGGGTATTATTATGCCTTCCGACCAAGTTTACTAGAAGAAAGCTCTTATATGATAAGAGGTCAAAGGAACTTGTGAATAAGTAGAAGATCAGCAATAATTCATTATTAGGGAAGCTGGTTATGATGTGACAAGCACTACCAACAAGGAACAATCAACAGTCCTCCCTATGAATCTAAACGTGAATGGAAGAAACAGTCGGGTCTCGTGGTCGAGGGCGGTCAGCAAAAATATCTTGGGCAGAAACACGATGTTGGTGGATTTACTTAGATGGAGGGGCACTGGGCGGTGAAAAGACTGACCATTAATCATGCTGAAAATCAAAGCGGTGAGCTTAGCACGCCCACTTTGAATACTAGTCAGAAGAAAAAAAACTGCTTTGCAAAAATGTCAAGATCACATGATCCAGAAATTTACACACAATTTCAATCCCATGTCGAAGC
The DNA here is from genome assembly GCF_009193585.1 of Aspergillus caelatus. Classification (NCBI taxonomy): domain Eukaryota; kingdom Fungi; phylum Ascomycota; class Eurotiomycetes; order Eurotiales; family Aspergillaceae; genus Aspergillus; species Aspergillus caelatus. The sequence continues at coordinate 37,886 of NW_022475403.1, forward strand.
AGAATTATACGATCATTTAGGCGGCCAGGCTTTTATCATTATTTATTATGGTATAGCATTCTTCAGCTACAAGTCCTAACTTCACCATTATCTTTGGAAGTCATTCACGATGCCCAAAGCCACATCATCTCGCTCGGCCGCTGTTGGCCGTAGACACAATCCTCTAGCTGAAGATATCGTGACTACAGGCCATTTACGGACCCATTCCAGCAAAAGTAGCAAACGCAAGTTGCGATCCGACGAAGATCAAGATGATGGTGAACGTTTCATCGATGCAAAAATGTCTCGCAAAATCTTGCAGATTGGGCAGGAACTAGCGGACGAAGATGCTGCTGAGCAAAGGGCTTCATTGGGAACTACAGCAATGAAAGATAATACGGCATTTGATTTTGAATCTCGATTTGAGGATGATGAGGCTCTTTCCGATGACGAAAAGTTTCAGGATGACCCATGGGGTGATGAGGAAGAAATTGAGCAAGTGGTCTGTTTCTGCATTAAGACCCAACAGCCTGTCTATGATTAACGTCTCATGTAGGAGGTCGATCCAAATGACCTTGACATGTTCCATAAATTTGTTCCCGGTGGCGACGAAGATCCTATATTCAATCCTAGTGAACAGGGCGCTGGTGGTCAGAGCACAAATCTAGCCGATCTCATCCTTGAGAAGATTGCCGAACATGAAGCAAAGCAAAACGGAGATAACGGTCCCTTCATCCAGGGCGGAGGGCTGCCGGAAGATGCAGTTCAGATACCAGCCAAGGCAGTCGAAGTATATGAGAAGTAAGCATGAATATCACGTCCCCTATATAAGTTTAAATATTGATAGGAGCCTAGAGTCGGTATGATCCTCTCCCGCTACAAATCCGGGCCACTTCCCAAGCCTTTCAAAATTCTTCCTTCTGTTCCCAATTGGCCGACTCTCCTTTCTATCACTCGACCGGAGTCATGGACCGCCAACGCTGTTTATGCCGGAACCAGGATCTTCATCTCATCGAAACCCATAGTTGCCCAGGAGTTTATCTCAACAGTACTCCTAGATCGGGTTCGAGAAGAAATCCACGAGACTAAGAAGCTCAACGTGCATACGTACAACTCATTGAGGAAGGCACTATACAAGCCCGCCTGCTTCTTTAAAGGGTTACTGTTTCCCCTTGTCTCTAGCGGAACTTGCACGTTACGCGAAGCACATATTGTCTCCTCGGTCATTGCCCGTGTATCCATCCCGGTGTTGCATTCCGCAGCCGCTTTGTTGCGCATGTGCGATCTTGCTGCGGAGCAGTCTCTGAGGTCACTGGAAAGTACCGGCGCGGTGAATATGTTCATTAGGGTGTTCTTGGAGAAGAAGTATGCTCTTCCTTACAAAGTCATTGATGCGCTAGTCTTCCACTTCCTACGGTTTCGGGCGAGCGACAACGATGAGGATTCAATGATGACGAATGGACGTTCACGAGACACCAACAAAGCGTATAAGCTTCCCGTTCTTTGGCACCAGTCACTCTTGGTCTTCGCACAGCGTTACCGCAATGACATCACCGAAGATCAACGCGAGGCGCTTCTGGACTTACTCTTGGTGCGCGGGCACAAAGATATTGGCCCTGAAGTCAGGCGGGAACTGTTGGCTGGCCGAGGTCGAGGTGTTGTCGTGCCTGATCCCGAGAAGCAAGGCGCCCTCGACGCTGGAGATGATACGATGGACGTTACCATGTAGATGTGTATACATTGATGAATATTTATTTACTTATTTCCTTCACCCCTTTCTCGTCTGACTTCATCCTATGGTTTTGATCTTGAGTCGCGATCTGGATCGGCGTTAACGTGGCATGATGTCTTTTCTTCATTTTCTTCAAAATTTCTCTTGGTTTTTGTATATATTCCCATGGTATCAAATGAATTATTGGTTTAGTGCCTATGATATTGGGGACAAGAGTAGACTGTAGGACGAATTACCTAGAATATAGGCAAATGGACACTGAACGGTTGGAAATGATTGGACATAGATCACCTTTAAAACCTTCTTAACCAGCGAGGGGATAGAGGCATCTTACCTCACTTGTCTCTTCAGAGTTTATCTTCCCGACCTTAGAACAAAGGCATGACGGATGCAATATAAATATGTAAAGGCGAGACTAATACAGAAAAGGATAAAGTAACAAAAGAAATAGCCGCATCCCTTGCAATATGTACATAGAGATACATGTCTTTCACCTCGCATACCACACCATAAATTTGGTATGCCTTCCGTGGCACTAGATGGGTCTTCTCTACTCAGCTATGCGCGTACCTAGACCTACTACGAGTCATATTGCATGGCTCAATTGAAAGGTAACAACAAGGACCGATTAAGTGCGTGGCTGAAAAAAGGGAGCAAAGAAAGGCGAGGGGATTCCGGTACATTCCATCTTCATTGTTACAGGGCGAATAAACACCTCACGACTTTAAATGGATGATCATTCAAACCAGTGGAGCCTTCCCAATGAAAGCTGAAGGAGTGTGTCCACATTCTAAACAACATAGTAAATATGAAGGTAAACTCCACAAGGAAAGAGGACAGCAATAGCACTTTCCTTGTTTGGGCCCGGCAGGCGGAGTACTCTCGAGAGTCGAACAGATGCATCGGAAGAATTTCTTTTTTTTTCTTTTCTTAGAAAACGGTAACTAGTACGGATACAGATGAACTTGATGAGAATCCAATAGATACGGGGGCAGATCACTCGTGTTCCAACTTTAGAAGTTCAGGCGCTCCAGGAGTCCAGGCAGCGGCGTCAACTTCAGTCTCACCTTCTGCCCCCACATAAGCGAAAGGCCCTATTGGGTATTCTGTATCAGACATGGAGGCCGAGACCTCCAAAAGGGGCGAAAAAAAAAAGGGGGCTCCACCCCTGTGAGAGGTTGTAACTTATAACTTGTCGCAAATAAAGAGGATGATGGCTGTGGGCTGGACGATGACTGGTCGTTCCAATACCTTAATAATAAAGATTACATATGTGGTACCGGTTCGACGGAATGTGTCAAGGGAATCCGCCCCGTGTCCGGTATTAATCATGTAATGGTACCGTCATTTAGGCTGACGACCATTGACTCCGCCCCCTTGCTGCAGGAGCACCGCGGTTGAGACCACGTTGGCCTTTTAAAGAGTCAACCATTCCCCCAGCCCACCTCGAGTGAAGACACTCTGGCCTTCACAGAACTTTTACCCTCATTTGGTCTTGGACACTTGTCCTTTTCAACAATCACACCTGCGGTTACTGGTACTGCCTCCACCTTAATTGAATCGGAGCCTAGTCTCCGCTCATTCAACCGTTATGACACCGTGGCCTCTGACCTTGTGATTTGGGCCTGTGGACGTGACCTTATTCCATCTTTCCGAACAAGACGTGCTCTGATTTTCCCCTTTTCGACTCTGGTAGAGCCAATACATTACGCGTTATCTAGAGATACGACCACCATAAAATCGTCATGTCTTGTAATATGGAGAACACGATATCTTCGGTGGATTCATTGCCCACCACCCCCGCATCGGAGGTACCGGTGCTAACGGTCTCCCCGGCCGACACATCGTTGAATAGCGCAGATGTGAAGACACAGGAAGTCAAGCCGGAAGAGAAGAAGCCTGCGAAGAAGCGGAAGTCGTGGGGCCAAGAACTACCAGTTCCCAAGACCAACTTGCCTCCGAGGTATGTCATCCTAATTTAACAGATGTCCTGGGCTGATGGCTGACATGGCAAAGGAAACGTGCCAAAACAGAGGATGAGAAGGAGCAGCGTCGTATTGAGCGCGTCCTTCGAAATCGAGCGGCAGCTCAGACGTCCCGAGAGCGCAAAAGGCTAGAAATGGAGAAGCTGGAGAATGAGAAAATTCAGATGGAACAACAGAATCAGTTCCTCCTCCAGCGGTTGTCTCAAATGGAAGCAGAGAACAATCGCTTAAGCCAACAGCTTGCTCAACTAGCTGCTGAGGTCCGCGGTTCTCGTGCCAACACTCCAATGCCTGGTTCTCCAGCGACAGCATCTCCTACCCTTACACCTACCTTGTTCAAACAAGAACGTGACGAACTTCCTCTCGAACGCATCCCTTTCCCCTCTCCCTCTCTCAGCGATTACTCCCCTACCTTGAAGCCTTCCACTCTGGCTGAGTCCTCCGACGTGGCACAACATCCTGCAGCGGTGTTGTGTGACCTGCAGTGTCCGTCGCTGGACTCGAAGGAGATGGAAGCGCCCTCCCACTTTTCGACCTCGGCTCAGACCTTAAACATCACCCTACAGATGACGTTGCAGCTCCTCTTTCTGACGATGACTTCAACCGCTTATTCCACGGTGATTCATCCGTTGAACCAGATTCTTCTGTCTTTGAAGACGGGCTTGCCTTTGATGTTCTCGAAGGAGGAGATCTATCAGCATTTCCATTTGATTCTTTGGTTAATTTCGACTCCGAGCCTGTCACCCTCGAAGGCATCGAGATGGCCCACGGGCTTCCGGATGAGACTACTTGCAAGACTTCTAGCGTGCAACCCAGCTTTGGCGCGTCCACTACGCGATGCGACGGGCAGGGCATTGCAGCTGGCTGTTAGCGATGATTTCTCTCGAGGAAGCATGTCGGTCACCGATACCCAGAGGAGTTGGTGGAGCTGTGAGTCGCTGCTAACCTTATTATGGGCGATAGACCGACTTGAGAACCAGGGACGACGCAGACGAATTTTACATGGTTTGAGAACATCGCAGGTTGATCGGCGCAATAATCTAGGGAAGCGTCAGAGGAGTATCCGGAGTTCATGGAGTTCAAATAATACTGAGACGTTGACGTCTCCGCTTACGGGCAAGAATTGCTGAGGCGCTTTTCATCTGTACAATAATCTTGAATGATCTCAAATAAAGAGACCGCTAGCGACTGAGCGGGTTCAGTCCAAAGTTTTCTTTGCTCTATATATCTATATGTACAGTTTTGTAGCCGCAGCGTAGCCATTTTGACTCGGCATGATTCTCTTGTAGGCGACGAGAAGTGCTGTCCTTTGATCCTTGGAGATTGAAGAACAGGGCATAACGTAGGAAACTTTGTCATGTTAGCTTGTAGCTATTAATGCGGAAATCCGGATGACGTTGCCACGCAAAAGGCCCCTCTATTCTTGATCCCGATAATGAAATTGAACCCATGTTGCCTCCCGCTTTCCCTTAAGGTTTCTTCTTGGTCTTTCTTACATCTCTCTTTCAGCGTCTTGACTTCTTCTTCTTTCCCCCTCCTGCCGCAAGCAATCATTACCGGCTTGCTATAGTATATATTGCCTTTGAAGCCTACAGACCGACATTATGGTTCGGAAGGATCCAATCTTCGAGGCACGTACTAATGTCAAGGTAAGTAAATTCGCGTCTTTTATACCCCCTCTCCCTTCCTTCTAGCCCCTCACCGTTCTCTTTCCCTGCCCGTTGGCTATAGTTCTCGATACTTTTGCTTTTTTTTCTTTTTTTTTTTTTTTTATAGTTGACTAATCTGGCTTCCCTGGTTAACAGCTACACTCCAACCGGCTCAAGAAAGAGGCCACTCGCGCCGAATCGACTTTCAAGTCCGAGAAGGCAAAAGCAGACAAGGCCATGAAAAATCGCGAGTTCCAAATCGCCCGCATACACGCTGCCTCTGCAGTACGCGAGAAACGAAGACAGGTAACCCTGAAAGAGGAAGCAGCCCGCGCAGATGTTATTATCAACGAGCTCAAAGCAGCGCAAAGTACTCGTGATACGTCTCGCACTTTAGCCCTGGCATCTCGGGGCTTAGATGCTGCGTCCAAGAGCGTGAACCTTGAGGCGTTGGTCTCCCATGCGAACAACTTCCTAGCACGTTCTGAGGATTTCAAAATCGCTAGTAGTGCAATTGAAGATGTTGCACAGGGCGTCTCTATGCGAGAATACGGTGCCGAGGGTGAAGCCGATGTTGACCGCCTTATGGAGCAGCTTGCGGATGATGCGGGTGTAGACCTACGTATGGCTCTGGATGCAGACGCGGCCCCCAAAGAGGACGTCAAGAATCAGAAAGAAGTTGAGACAGACCTTGAGGATGGCTTGGGCGCCAGACTACGAGCTTTAAGGGCTGCGAGCTGATCCTTCAACTTTCTTATTATGTCCCTCTCTCTCTTGTCAGCGATTTCCGTTGCTGCGTGGTTGGTCGGATGCGACTGCCATGTCAGCTTTTCTAGTACTGTGCAGACTTTAATGAAGCCATGCCCACCTGTTGATGTTTGTTATCAAGTCGCTCGTTTACCGGGACTTACCCCTCTCCTCTTCTGTCGATTACGTATTGGGCCCCTCATGGGTGAACGCTTGGCGTGGCTTTAAGTTTGAACTTCAATGTATACACGGAGTACCTGGTGTCTTCTTGTTTCCTTCCTTGTTCTTTCTTTCCTTCCTCTTGGGTGAAGGCAACAGCCAGTCTTACAATTCTGCTACCTTGATCGAATAGACTACCCGATGTTTGTAATGTTGTCCACGGTTTGCGGAGTCCCCATGAAATTATCAGGCTCTCTTGTTTCGTGAGAGGAAACTATATATTTCCACTAGCTTATAGCATACCACCTAAGTCAAAGATGCGCGAAGTCACTCAAAAGTGTTCTATTGCCACCCTAAATAAATTGACTTTAAAGTTCAAAGGCACCGCTCATTCTTTCTAAACGCTGTCGAAGAACTACTAGTAGTACGCATGATAAGTGTCGGGGATGAAAGTGAGCCTATGAAGTTTGCTTTATAAAGCACTATAAAAACAATTTGCATAATAAGTACAGCCGGGCTAGCTCAATCGGTAGAGCGTGAGACTCTTAGTCATCACGGCATCTCAAGGTTGCGGGTTCGACCCCCGCGTTCGGCTTTCCTTTTTGCTACTTTCCTTGATTATTTTTCACCTAGTAGTAGTCTGTCCCTAACCCCACTACCCATTGTGCATTATTTGTCCCCTAATCTCCGCAGTCTATCATCATTCTTTACCAAAAAATCTGGCCTGCCTAGGCATCACATCTAAAGCTAACAAGTCCGGCTATCCGCCGGGAATCAACTGCCATATAAAGTAACCCTAACCTTCTGAAAACGATCTGTCGATCTATCACTTCAATAGTTATACTCGCATCCTTATATCACTCCTTTATGATCTGTAGTAGCTATACCTGACCATATACAACGCATGGAGACAGTTGAAGTCCCCTTGCACGAATATCAATGGTACATGCTTGTTACCCCTTGCAGAGGATGGATGACACAGCGACGGCACCGAGTCTCAACAAGACATCCCACGCAAGACAGGCTGCATGTCTCAACTGCAGAAAGAGCAAGGTCCGATGCAACCGCACTCCAGGGGATGCCAGCTGTGATAGGTGCAGGCAGGCCGCTGCAGAATGTGTCATTCCCAGTCACCATGTTGGCAGGCAAAAAGGAGTCAAAAAGTACAAACCTGTAAACTGGCGTCCTAAAGGATCATGCTAATATTATTTCAATTTCTAGCAAACGCAAAGGCCTTGAGAAGGCTTTGCACCAGATAGAACAGGCTATCAAGCGACCTAAGTCTGATGCATCTGAATCTGATGCTGCACAAAAAATCATATCTAGTCTCCAAGATTTACTGAACAGGACACAAGGTAACCAGCTGTACAGCGAGACCGATGAACTATCAGAGGACACCGACCGACCCCACGACCCCCATTCTCCCCACGGCGTTGATACAGGTGACAGTTTGTCACTGGACGACGCAGAGAACCCACTGCAACTACTGGCGCGCGCGTCTGACCTTCAGCTACCACCGGCTCAAGTGCGTAGTTTCCATGGAAAGCGTCTTCTGGAGCCATCACAGCCAGTAGCACCACCACAGGTTAATAACGCAGAAGACGATTCCTCCACGGCCAAACTATTTTTTGTTCCCGTTAAGTCGAATTTGGACCTGGGCCCAGACATGGACCCCATTGAGCTAGGCCTCGTCACCCCCGATGAAGCCGAGTCCCTTTTTGCTTTGTATGATCACATATCTATCCCCGAATCCATCTGCACAACCTGGGCTTATATATCAGTCTAGTTTTTATCAAGACCTTGCTCATACTCGATGGGGCCTTGACCCCGTCATCCATACTGCGTCTTTTGTACGTTCGCAGTCAGCTTTCCTTTTCACATCAATAATGGCTGCCGCTGCTTTGTTCGTACCATCAGCGGCCGCGCTATCGAAGAGGCTGTCTAGACACTGTAAATCACTGGCTCAGATGGTCACCACTAAACGTTTCAGATCGGTCGAAATAGTCCTGGCTTTCATGGTGAATGTTCCTTGGATGGCTCATGGTAATTACTTGGGTGACGACGACACCTGCTCCTACATTGCGATGGCCCTTGCCATTGCACTGGACTTGTCCTTAAACAAGATTGTTTTACCGTCTACTAGCTTTGACAATGGTGTTATAAGACGGCTTGCCAGGGCCGATTGTATTGATGCAAAGAGAGCATTGCACATGGATGGCTTTGATAATGCCGATCCAATCTCGGAATGGGGCCAGAGACTACTGCGACGACGCGAAAGGACCTGGATTGCCTTGTTCGTTTTAGAACGAGGGTAGGTAGCCCTGCTTTGAGCTCTGTATGCCCATCCTTCCTCCTATGACTAATGTAGCTCCACAGTGTATGTTTAGCTCGTGGGAGAAGCTACACTGTTCCCCAGACTTCTCTCATCGTAAGTTGTGACCGATGGCATATCTCGAACGTTGCAGACGCGCGTGATGGGCCCATGATTTCGATGGCGGCCCTCCGAAGAAACCTGGTATGCTGTTTCTGATACGTGCTGGGTCGTAGATTACGTGTCTTAATGTACGTTATATTAGGATGATCTTTTCAAGAAGGTCAAGTCCAGTTGCGATAACTACCAGACCATCGATGCTGGTTCAGAAGCTGCTCAATCGTACGTACAATCCTGGTCGCGTATTGACCATATGAGTTGCTAACGATCGTTTCAGAATTAAGACCACGATAGAAAGTTTCTACGATCGTTGGTATGAAACATGGGGGCCGGCGATTGGGGAGGGTCATTGTAAGTTTGCTGGTCGTTGTTGAAGCAGGCAGTCTCGTGCTCGGAGGAGAGCTGATTCAAGACAAAGCATATTCCCTTCCACCGTACGTGGAAATTTTGGTCACTCACACGCGATTATCAACGTATGGTGGTGTGATCAACCATCCCACGGCGCCACTTGAGGTAAAGCGTTTTTTTCGAGCGGCTGGCCTTTCCTCGGCGCTGAATGTAATGAGGGCCGCCATCCAAGGAGAATCACGATTAAAATCGATGCCGAACAACACGGTCATTATGATTGCATTCGCCGCATGCTCTGCCCTCAGCCTCAGTGTTGTGCCAACGGATACCAGATCCAGCCTGGCCCCAAGTGTACGGAATTTGATCGAGGAAACTGCAGGCGTGCTGGAGCGTATTGGGGCGACCCCCGGTCATAGGAACGGCGCGTCTGTGCTTTACGGACGGTATCTACGAGAGCTAGTTCGACGAGGCTCTGAGAATCGAAACGAACCACGGATACCGGCCGAGGCGACCCTGAGATCACCATCAGCCTTTGGTGGGTACGGTACTGTGCCCCCACTGCCACAACCGTCATTCTCGCCTTTATTTTGGTCAGAGCCGCTGCAGTTCTCTGCTATGTCTGATGGTCAGATCATCGATGCTGTGAACCGAGCAGGCATCACCTTCGGGACGGGCGTGCCGGATGTCCCACTGGACGACTTAATGAGTTGGGACTGGCTGGACATTGGAAATGCAACTGACTTTGGCTTCTGACGACACTGAGGGGAAAATGCAGCCGATCTCCATCCCGTCGGCGTCCAGAAGTAGCTCCGAGTGCCGATCCCGTTTCCTCGATCGATTCAAAAAACAAGGCTCTTGCACTTCCTACCAATCCATTGCCCTGTCTTGTTTACTTCTCTTTTCTTTTTTCTTTTTTCTTTTTTTTTCCTTTTTCTTCCACCTTCCTAATTTCTGTTCTCCAAAGGCCTTGTGTGAAGGTTATTGGCAATCTACTGAAGACGAAGACAATGGCGACACTGCGGGTCTCAGCGTTGCCCTTGTCGCGGAGAGCGCTCTCCGTCGCTCGGCCATGGTTTCAATTAAAGACATCCTATAGATCAAGTGTGCCGCCGTTACTTCGGACGAATAGCAAGAAAACCGCTCGATACTCAACAGTTACGGTAGAGCAACCGGCGCGAATGCCGACAATCGATCGTGCTGCATCGAAACTTTTCAGGAATGCGGATGAAGCTGTAGCTGACCTTAAAAGCGGATCTATTATCCTTAGCTCGGGATTTGGACTTTGTGGTGTTGCAGGTGATAAGACATGGCATGTGTTTGAAAATAAAGTCTAGGGCTGATATGTGCCAACCATAGAAACCATTATATCTGCAATTCATCGCCGTGGGCCTGAGGACCTACATTCCCTGACCGCGGTTTCGAACAATGCTGGTGCCCCAGGGAAAGGCGGCCTTTCTACACTAACCCAAGCTGGCCAGGTAAATCGATTGATATTGTCTTATCTCGGAAACAACAAAGCTTTGGAGAAGAAATACTTGACGGGGGATATTGCTATCGAGCTGTGCCCCCAGGGAACGTTAGCGGAGCGGCTACGTGCGGGGGGCGCCGGAATTCCTGCGTTTTTCACTCCTACAGGAGCTCGTAAGTGTCTTTTCTTCCTTTCTCTTCCTGTTTGTTTGTTTGTTTGTATTTGCCCTTTCACCCCTAAGGTTGAATGTGATCAAGTTTTAATAATCGCCCACCAAACCTAGACACATTCCTTCAGGAGGGACAGATCCCAGTCCGTCTGGACGAATCCGGTAGAGTTCTGGAGCATGGCAAGCCACGCGAGACGAGGATTTTTAATGGGAAGACTTATTTAATGGAAAATGCTCTCACCGGTGACGTTGCTATCCTTCGGGCATGGAAGGTAGACGAGGCTGGAAATTGTGTTTTCCGGTAGGTACGATCTTGATCTAGCATTACACATGCGATACTGATATTAAGTGTTTCTAGTTATACTACCAAGGCGTTTAGTCCTCTCGTGGCAAAAGCAGCCACTCTTACAATTGTCGAGGCAGAGAACATTGTCCCTGTGGGCTCCATAGACCCAAATGACGTGGACTTGCCGGGAATATTTGTGGATAGGATTGTTCCCGCCACAGCTCCAAAGTCTATTGAAATCAAAAAGCTGCGGCCCGCTGACGACGCAGGTACTTTGCAACCGGCCAAGGACGCTGCCATGGCGCAAAGGAACCGAATTGCTAAGCGGGCAGCAAAAGAGCTCAAGCAGGGATATTATGTCAACCTAGGCGTTGGTTTGTGTGGACTAGTCTTTTATGGTGTGTCCACGGCTCATGGTTAGATAGGGATTCCTACACTCGCTCCATCCTTCATGCCTGAAGGTGTCAAGGTCTGGGTACAGTCCGAGAATGGGCTTCTGGGGATGGTGTGTTGGGCCTTCTATCATGCATCCAACAACTAGCAAGGAAACTGACTGAAATAAGGGTTCATATCCCACAGAAGCTGAAGTTGATCCGTGAGTGTTTTCATCCCGATCATTATTCCCTCCTTGCCTAATATCCCTCCCTCAGAGACATCATAAATGCCGGGAAAGAAACCGTTACTCTGGTTCCCGGCGCTGCAACCTTTGATAGTAGCGAGTCATTTGGGATGATTCGGGGCGGGCATGTAGATGTTTCCATCTTAGGGGTTCGTGAAACCATTCTTCACTTGTGGACCTCTGCAGAGGCGAGGATTGTCTAACTAGTCTACAGGCTCTGCAAGTCAGCGCAAAGGGCGACTTAGCGAATTACATGATTCCCGGGAAGGTCTTCAAGGGTATGGGAGGCGCCATGGATCTGATCTCTAACCCTGACCGAACGAAGATCGTGGTAGCCACTAGCCATACGTCCAAGGATGGATCCCCGAAAATCGTATCAGAGTGCGAGCTGCCTTTGACTGGTGCGAACTGCGTGAGCACAATTATAACGGATCTGGTAAGGAGAGATAAACAGGACGAGGATTCGAATAGATGGTCTGACTTTCCGCTATAGTGCGTTTTCCAGGTCGATCGGGAGAAGGGAGAGCTGTTGTTGACGGAGCTTGCTCCTGGTGTCGAGGTTGAGGAAGTCCAGAGCAAGACGGGGGCCAAGTTCACCGTGGCAAAGCAACTGGAGCTCATGGAGTGACAATGTGGACCTGGGAATCCGTGACACAATTGAAAAGTGAACGGATATTTCACCTTTCCTTTTGATATATGCTGCTCATAATTTTAGATATATATGTAAATATCGATTTTAGAGAGCTGGGACGCGGTGCGCATCAACCGTGATTATATACGTGCAGTACAATATCGGATTGTTGAATTTACGAGCTCGCTGTATTTAGAGTTTGGAGCCCCTAGATGGGGCGAAATTGGATCCTGTCCCTTCGCTGATTGACTCCACGATATCATCCACGCTCTTCAAGATCCAAGTATTGCCTTCGTCGCTTGCAAGCCATTTAGCCCCCTCCTCACTTTCGACGTCGCTCACCCAGGTCCCGTCCTCGAGGGCTTTGCGAAGCCCAAATACGTGCGATGTCACTTGCGGGCCAACGCCAGACTGAGCACGCAGACATGCAACGGCGACAATTGAAGTTGAGATTCTACCCGCAGTTGCACCAGTACATCGATTAGCTGGATCTGACAAGAGCGCTCCGTAATGACTGTTCAAGATATGGACAGGTAGATCGGGATGGGAATCGGCTAATTTGCTATGTAGCTTTGACTCAAATGGGCGATAAATCGAGTTCCACAAAGCGCGGCCACGGTGGGAAATCTCATCGATATTCTCCGGCGTAGGGGCCCGGGTAGGAGAGCGCGATAGTTTCGCAGTGACTGAATCCGGAAGGCTGGCCTTGAAGACGTTGAGGCAGTTAATGGTGCGAGGGATGCCATTGAAGCTAATGCACTTCAGGCCAACCTCCCGCATGTATTCAGCGACGGATACACCCTCATCGGTGGACTGGGAAGCCGTGGCTAGTTGGAAAAGAATGGCAAGGGACTCGGGGGAGTTCATCGTCATCGTGGCGGCTGTCTGGAAGGAAATGAGTATCTTTCTGGCATGGACGTGCCCTTTCCCCCTTTGGCGGTGTAGGAAACTGAGAGAATGGTACCAACCGACAAAGCTAGCCAGGCCGGCTGCGAGAGATTGTTCGATTGCGCCGTCTGCTGAATCTTCTGGTAGACGGATCGGATGTTGGGTGGAGCGGGAACCGTATTCGGGCGTGCTTTTGGGGCGTTGATCAGTGCCTTCAAACTGTTGGGTAACTTGGACATGTTGCTTTGGTTTACTCGAAGCCGGAGAACTTGTGGTTGGAGAAAGCTGAAGGAAAGGATGGGGGATGGAACCTATTCATGTTTGGATTCTCGAATTGATGCCTCGGCACTAGAAATGGATACCGATGAGAACTTGATCCCGAGTGGCGCCGATACCCGTGCAGCGTATGAAATTTGTAAGGTACAATACATATACATATATAACACACTTGTATCTTACAGTATGCATGGTACGAATACCCCACGCGAAGCTTTCTTCTTGGTCTGGGGAAAAAAAGTAAAGGAAAATAAAATGCGGGGAAAGAAATCCACATTTGATCTCTTTGCCTTTTTCATACTTCATAGGATCGGTTGTAAAAAGTGGCCCCCGAGAACGATGATCGATGTCTGTCGCATTCCTTCCACTCTCTATATATATCACGCGTTCGTCTCATCCTAACTCGCTCTTGGAGAACTTTAATGATATTCCCATCACCGTCCCCGTATCATCATGGCGTCCATTAAGCAAAGTACGGAGCTTGTTGAAGATGCGAAACCTACATCAGTTACGGAAGCAATTGCTGGCGATACCACCCAGAAGAGGGTGATCCAGAGTATCTTATTCAAATTGGACACAAGGTAGCATACATAGAGTGTGGCACTAGATCTCCACAGAATTTCTGAGAAGTTATTCTTGACAGAATCCTCCCAATCTTAGCCTTGCTCTTCCTATGTTCCTTCCTGGATCGTACAAATGTCGGCAATGCGAAGATACTCGGCCTCGAGGACGACCTCAACATCACTGGTCATCAATATGATATAGGCTTGGCAGTTTTCTATCTGACCTACATATGCAGGTATGTGAGCCAAACAGACCCACAAACATCATGAAGCACCAACACCATCGCATGTATATCCATGCGCCACAATTCGTGTGGGCTAATCGGAGTACTCCCAACGTAAGCGAACTCCCGAGTAACCTCATCCTGAAGAAGGCATCACCAAAAATTTGGCTTCCATTGCTCACTATGGTTTGGGGTGTTGTTACTATGTGCCTTGGCTTTGTTCGCAATTTTGCGGGGTTTGTAGCTGTCCGTGCTATTCTGGGCGTTGCAGAGGGAGGATTGCTCCCTGGGATGGTAGGAATGCTCGTTTTTCCCCTTGGTTATTCGAGGCTGATACGATTTAGGTACTGTATCTATCGTTCTTCTACAGACGAGGGGACCTAGCTTTACGCATTGGATTGTTTTACACTGCTGCATCATTGTCTGGTGCTTTTGGAGGTACGATTTTGCATAAAGTTGATCTTTTCCCTATCTTCCTCATGCGACTCACGTATGGTGATATAATCTAGGACTCTTAGCTCGCGGGCTGGCTGAAATTGGCCCTCAGGGTGGACTGGAGGGCTGGCGTTGGATTTTGATTATCGAGGGGCTACTGGTAGGCATTGTTATACATGAGAAAGATGGTACTGGCCTATTTTGACATTGAGCAGACATTCTTTTGCGGTTGCCTCAGTTATGTTGGCCTCCCAAATAGTTTAGAAACAGCGACGTTTTTGACCCGCGAAGAGCGGTCGGTTGCACAGGGAAGGATTTTGCTTGATAATCCATCCGTACCCCAGACGTATGTCTTCCTCCCTGTTCCGTATGACATCCAGGGGTCAATTGCCTTGTGTCGGACAGGCTAGGAAGTTCCCCTTCCCTAGCCTTTCTGGACTTCATATCTTCTTCTTTCGTTTTTCGTTTTCTTATGCTTTGCCTAACAAAACGGTTATGCTGACAGGAAAGAAGCTCTTCAGGAGATGAATTGGAAACCTTGAGGTGGTCTGAAGTGCGAAGGGGACTGCTAGACCCCCAAATGTGGTTTTCTGCAGCGGCGTATTTTGCCATATTGTCCGGATTGTACTCGTTCGGACTGTTTGTATGTTTGGTTGATCCACAAGCTTCTACAGGAGATAACTGACCGGAGACCCTTGTCTTATCTAGCTACCTACTATAATCGACGAAAGTGGGTTTGCAACTGACCCAAACGCCGTGCAGTTATGGACGGTGATTCCATATGCCGTCGCAGCTGTCTTAACAGGTAGGTCAAACGAACTATAGACCGCGATAATGATGGTATTAACGGGTACCAGTATTCGTGGCTTTTATTTCGGATCGCTTGAAGCTGCGAGGCCCTATTATGCTTTTCACTCTGCCTATTTCCATTGCAGGGTACGCAGCGATTGCCAATATCCAGTCTGCCAAAATCAAGTATGGAATGACCTTCCTTATGGCTACTGGGATGTATAGTAGCGTCCCATGTATTCTGGTGTGGAATACAAATAACTCAGCTGGACACTATAAACGTGCCACAACGTCAGCGATGCAGCTGACTATCGCTAACTGCGGTGGTTTTGTTGCTAGTAAGTTGACCTAGCTATGGGCGTTTCAGCAAGCTATGCACTAACTAGTGAGTAGCGTTCAACTATCCTGACAAGGACAAACCCCAGTACCACCGTGGTCACACCATCATTCTTGGCCTCCTTGTTTTTGCATGGTTCATGTAGGTACATGCTATGCGTGGTCCAGATGACGACTGACTTCTCACCATAGGGTTTTGCTTAACATTCTCTATTGTAACAAGGTGAACAGGGACAAGAAGAAGGGTAAATACGCACAGTACGCGGGATATAATGATGATAGAGATCCTGCATTTGAGTTGATGTTGTGATATGGGTACTACTAGTAGTGTCGGATGAACTCCGAGAATTTGTACACTTAATACATACATAAGAATGCACTAAACTGTAAACGACAAGCTCGGCTGCACCGGACAAATTTCCGGGGTAGGAATTCGCACCAATTGATATAGCTCAAGTATTAACAGATCAATGTAATTGTAACTAGTTGGCTGGAACGCACCATTCCCACCCCGCAAACAAAGGGAAGGGTCAGCGTGTTGTGGAAAGCACCTTTTCCACAGTCTGATAGAGCCAACATCCTGACCCACCTAATGTGGAAATGGCCACACATATTTATAACTTGGCCCAGATGCCTCCATCTGGTGGCAGTGTTTCAAACATCCCTTGCACGCGTTTGACCCGAAATTAGTGATGTTGTTGAATATGAGATCGATCGTTTGCCGAGTCCTAGCACTTGCAGCATGTGCCACGACTGTGTCTGGTAGCTCGTGCTCTGAACCGTGGTCCAAAGACGCATGCCAGCTCTTTTCAGAGTCGATGGATTATTTAGATCGAATGTACGACCCGAAAGCTGCGTATGTCTTCAACCCTAGTGCGGCTACAGCTCTGCGTCATGACACAAGGACGTCCGTCTGGTATGCAGTGGGCTTGTTGGCTCGGAACCAGAATGATGATGTGGCGCAGGCGATGGCAATCATCCAGAATGTAATCGAAGTGCAGTTCAAGGACCCTGCAGATCAATGGTGGGCCTGTGTTTGAACGTAAAGTGTCGGGTGCCTGCTCACCTATATAGGTATGGGGACTACCCCGTGTACCCCGAGGAACCCACCGTGGGTACTTCGGCATACGAGTCGAGCCTCTATGACACTTGGGATCCCAACTGGAGAGGCTTTATTGGGACAGCCTTTATCATCGCCTTGGAGGAGTTTCACCATCTGGTCAACCCGGACGTGGCAGAACTTATGCTGGAATCCCTTTACAATTGCACCATTGGAGATGCGTATCGAGTTGGAGGAGTTGACGGGGACAATCTGTATCCCTCGTATACTAACCCGGTAAGAGATGACTTGTCTTCGTGTAGTGCAAGGATTTAGCTTGTCTGATTGATAGTCTTGAAGGCATTAATGAGAGCCATTGTGAGTGGTTGGACCGGCGAGAAATACGCAGATGCCAACATGACGCTGGCCGGTGAGAATTATGCGAATGAGGTTATTGGTCTTTTCGACCGAGCCAATACTCTTTCAGAGTTCAACAGCGCAACGTATACTGGCGTCTCTTTGATTGCGCTGACGATGTGGACAAAGTACGCCGCAGAGAGCTCTGTGATGAAAGCAAAAGGAAAGGAAATCCTGCAAGCTACATGGAACAACATCGGCCAATTATATCACGCAGAGCTCAAGAATCTTGCGGGGCCATGGGACCGCTCCTATGGATTCGACATGCAGAAGTATTTCGGAATTATGTCTGCACATATTTGGACCCTTGTTGGGAAGAAAAAATCACCTGTTATTGACAAGGTATAAGACGCTTGTTGTTCACCAGTCTTCCGGGGCTAACCGACTAGGTCTACATGATGTCTCATAACGCTGACTTTGCCATTTCTCCGCTTGTGGCTATACTCTCGAGCTTTCATAACTCCTTGGTCCCGGCTACGGCAGTAGATGCTCTAAGAACCTTCCCTGGAGAGCACATGGCCAGCACATCAGCACAGTCAATCCCGTATGATTATTTCCCCCGAAACATCAGTGCGTGGCTTGGAGAAAAGATAAGTGTCGGAGCAGAAAGTTTCAATGAGACTGTTATAGGGGGCCCAGCTATGAATCCGTCTACATTCAACTCGGCGGTGGTCCAGTGGGATACTGGAGCTGGAATTGGCTGGATTACAGTATGCACCCACTCCCTACTTAGGTGGTACCAAAGGACTACCTAACATCTTATAGTTATATGCAACAGAGCAGGCTCTCGACGCAGTCGTTGGACCGGGTTATCTTAACCTAACCTATCCCCAGGGAACGTCATGCTCTCAGTTCCAATTCTTAGTCTCTCCGTTTACTCAGAAGAAAGATGTTGCTGGCTGGGAAGATCTTGTAGGATTGAATGTCAGAGTGTCCGGCACTTTCGACCCAAAGCTGAGTGTATCATATAGTGCAAGCGATACTACCATAAAGTATGTTTCCTGACGACTTGAACTTGTCCCCCAGAGACTAACATACTCCTAGTGACTTCATGTACTGGAATCTCACCTACTCAATGCCAGTGAATAGTACTACAATCCCAAATATATTGCTGGAGGTGAATTTGGCGTGACTGATTACTCGCAATCAATAAACGAAATGAGACGACTGGTCCAGAAGATCACATTGAGAGGTTGCAACTGGAGCCTTTTTGGGGGGATGTGCAAGGGGCCAACTTTTTTTTAACAAGACATTAGTGACATATATGCAGCCATGATTCTGGGTTTGCTGTTATAATGCTGGTCTGAGTGTGCTCTCACGGCAAAACACGGCGGCAATGAAAAAAGCAATAAAGAGCGCTGTCTAAACTCTACTTTCGTCTTCTAACTTTTTTACTGCGGATATAAGCTATGACACTTATCGAGATGTCCAATTGCATCCACACACCCACCGATGGGAGGGTTTTAGCTCAAGTGCAACTCAAACACTTTCGTCATCCTGACCAGATCTCTGGCGACGGACCGGCTCCGTTCCAGCGAAACTGAGTAGCATGCCGATATCATATATGGCCTTCAAAATACCCGCAATGGTAAAGGAAAGACCAAAAAGACCATATTTCGATAGCACCCCGGTGATGAGTGGCCCTAGACTCTGACTGCTAGTCTTCACCACATTGATGGCACCCATGACGGCGGTGCGCTTGTCAGAGGGAAGCGCCGCAGCGAGGAAAGCCGAGCGCGGTGCCACATCCATGTTCTGGGAACAGGCCCGGAGCACCAAAAAGGTCAGGGCTAGAGGTAATATATTCGGAACTGGAATAAGAGCTAGACAAATGGCAGAAGGGAGATGAGTGAAGACCATCGTCTGTGTCCTATGATCAGCTTTGATTCCTTCCCCATAATATATTACAGTACGATATTCCTACCTTGACATTACCAATGCGTTTGGCAATGGAAGAGGCTACCAACATGGACGCAGCGGCGATAATGCTTGTAGTAAAGAAGATGGAACCGAGTTCACCCTCCGGCAGGGAGAATTTGCGTTTGAAGAAATAAGTCATCCATGACCTGCAACTGTTAGTCTGGCGTTCTGCAGCAATTATAAAGAACTGGTACGGCAATCCGTGAAAGTACATACAAAGATGCCAAGCCCGACGCAAATGAGTCGAGAGCAAATAGAATGAAGAGTCTGACGACCAACGCTACGAGGTCTCTGTCGCCAAGGAAAGAAAATAAGTTTGTTTTCTTTGGAGGCTGCTCGCCGCTGGCCCTCCCACCCAGGAGAGGCTGGGTCTCACCATTCTCGCCTTGCTGATCCTGCCGCCGAGCAGGCTTTTGTTTCTCTGCCTCCACGTGATGACTCAGAATAGCGGCGAGAATGAACTTGAGAGCACCAATAGCTGCGTACGCAAAAAAGATCATCTGACAAGCAGCGATAAATTGCCATCCCCGATTAACTTGCAGTAGATTGATGGCCCACCCGCAGGCCATCATGCCTAGAGCCGTGCCTGCGGTGCCGATTAGAGAATACCAGGCAAAAATATCACCTAGCGATTCATGAGGCGTGAGGTGAGCCAGAGTGGACTCTTCAACAGCTCGGAAGGGTCCGATTTCATTTCCACTATTGGGCGATGTAAGGATACGGATACAGAACTCGAACAAATTCCGACGGCTTACCTTGGACTAATCACCCCGAGAACAGCTGCCGCCAGAAGAATCCAGAAGTTATCGAATAAGGCGAAAATGACACCACTACCTACCATCAAAGCCGAACCCAGTAGGAGAACAGCTTTGCGGCCCATCGCATCGGCAAAAAGGGTCAGAAAGAAGCTAATGACCACATCCCCAACCAGAGTTAAGGTCATAAAGAGGCCAATATGGGCATCGGAAATGCCTAATGAGGATAGATACGAGGCTAAAATAAGCGTCGAGCCACCATAAGCAAACAGCCGAACAAATCGCTGGGCGCAAAGCAATTTCACATCTAGCGAGGATTTCCAGAGGGAGAGCAGTCCCAATTCACGAAGGATTTTCGTGGGCAGTCGAACCCGATTCTCGGATGAATCTCTGGTCATGGTGGAGGAAATCAATTGATGATCCTGTCTCTCTCACTCACTCAGGCAAGCACGAAAAGATGGTAAAATATAGAAAAACTAGGCTGTCTAGAAAGAGATATCCGTTGAGTTAGTTAGTTAACCTACCAATTAATAAGTCCTTACCTAAGTTTGACTAGTTGGTTAGCTTAGTTATTTCTTGGCGCGATATGATATGATATGACATAGCATAGCATAAGGAATATGACTAAGCTCTTATTTTCATGCACCAACATAGTAATCTACTAGTAGTAGTACTACGTCGTTCAGTAGAGCCATGTAGGACTGGCTAATTACTACCGCCAGAATTGTCTGGGGGTGACGGCGAGATACGTATTGGAAAAACCGGTCAGGTGATGGATGACTTCGAGAATGATAATTTGATCACGATGACTGCGCAATCCTCTTCTTTCCTCCCTCACCCTCCAAACAATACAATAACAAATACATTCTAGAAGAGAAGGCAAAGAAAAAACAGAGAAAAGGGGGGGGTTTGTGTTACCCAAAAGCCTTGGTCAATTATGAAATATGACAAAAAAAAAGCATCAACTCCCGAGCGCGAACCCCGGGAACTGTTGAGGTCCAAGCCCCATTTAATCATGACCCTAAGTGACGAATTCTAAGGTAATTTTTCCTTGTCTACTAGACCTTAATCTTTTCTCACCAAACATTTCAGCTTTTAGACCCATTTCTATCTTATCTTACTCGCGTACTTTATACTCGCTCCTGACTTCAATGATATCAGCGTACGCACTGTACCAAAACAATGGCGTTGAAGAGCGCCTCGAGTCTCTTAACTTTCTATCTTACACTCGGTAGCTTCTGCCTGGGTAACACAGCCGATATGTCGGCTTTTAATAACCCTGATCATGGACCGCCGGCCACAGATTTTGCTGCAGCAGACTCGCTGCCGATCTCAGTCCTTCGTGCAGCAGCTGCAGCCGCTAGCGTAGTTCCAAAGGACGCAACATATCCCTTTAGCCTGGGTAGCTCCGAAAAGTCCACCATACACAGTGACTGGCTTTCCTTTAAAGAGGTGCGTTGAATCTAAGAGCCCCGCCTCAGTAGGCGCACTGCTAACCTCCTAAACTTTAGGGCGCTGCTCTGTCATGGGTGGCTGATATGGATGTGGATTGCGATGGAGTGAACCATAAATGTGAGGTAACTGGCCTAAAGTCGTTTGTGACATATGTACATCCTCTGATATGCTTATTCCAGGGAAATGGAGATGGCCAACCGCAGACAAATTGGGGGGCTCTGTCTGCATATGCAGTGCCTTACATTGTGATTCCCGATAGGTTCCTGGTTGCAAATAAGGATATTCTACTAGGAAATAATATCGCAGCCGTGATTTGGTATGTTTTCTTTCCCTTGTGCCAATACCCATCTAATCGGCGATTCGCAGTAACGGCAAGATGTATTATGGGATCCTCGGCGACTCTAATGGGGATGACCCCCAAATTACGGGTGAAGCGTCGTGGCTGATGGCGAGGACATGCTTCCCCAAGGAGAATCTACAGGGAAATAATGCCCACTCGTCTAAAGATATCACCTGTAAGTGTTCTTACTGGCTTAACTTCCCAAAGAAGGAGCTGCTCACGAGCTATGAAGATATTCTTTTCACTGGCAAGGGTGCTGTTCTCCCTGATAACGCCATGGATAAAACCTACATCACGGATTTCGGCACCCTGAGGACTATGGGCGACAAGCTTGTCAGAGCTCTTGCCTCGAATGTGGACACATCAACTTCATCCGAATCTGCAGCTACAAGCCTATGGGCAGGGCGGGGAGGTCCGTATCATTTTATTGAAAAGGAACTTTGAGGAGCACTGTCTAACTTCTGCCAGGTCTAGTGATGATGATCGTTGTGCTATTCTGCACTGTACTGGTCACGTTGGCTTTGTGATATATCTGATTATGGTCACTTATCTTTGGGTTTTAGTCTGGGACAAGTCATAGACGGTGATGCATGTTACAAAAATGAAAGCTACTTGGAGGATTTGTCGTATGCTTTTGGGGTTGGGGTTGGGGGTAGGGGGGGGGGGCGGGGGTCATTAGACAGCATGAAGACAAGGGAAGGAGATAAACAGTCAATACCTATGAAAATTTACAAATGGAAGTTTGATACTAAATGGATTTATTTTCAATGGTATACATACCTTATCGATATCTTATCAGATTTAATGACGTTTACTAAGTAAATCTTGGGAAAGTGGATCCTCGTCTCCCCCGCTTTTCGATGCCTAAAAAAGGCAAGTCATTCCGTAAACCATACTCCATCGGTCTCCCATGCTCAGTACGTCTGGTATATCTTTCCAGACTTAATGATCACAATCCTAGGCGACTGATAGAGGTAATTTGCCTCCGCCCTGTATACCCACAATGACCGCTGCGACAGCTTCCCGAGGGACCAAAGCATCTTCTGCCATGTCAACTACCCGACCTAGGTCTCTAGGAGGCTGTGCCACATGTCGTAGCCGTCATGTGAAATGTGACGAAAGTCGTCCCACATGCTTGGTGTGTCGAAATTTGGGCCTGACCTGTGACAGGTACGAAATTAGACTCGTGTTTGATGCAATTGACACGCAAGGTTCACGATGCCGTCGACCTTTGTTCACCGAAGACATGCGGCAGAGGATGAGTGAACAGCTAGTGGACAGCGTGAATCCAGATGACGCAGCCACTTTGTTGCTTCAGATTGATGACCAGTGCGAAGAACAGGAGCAGCACCCCGATAGCTATTTCAATACTTGCCTAGGGCCATTTGGCGCCTTCCGCGCACCTCGACAAGGGCTCGAGCTTCATGAAGCGCTGACATGCCCTTCCATGGAGTCTCCACCATATCAACATGTTCCTATCGCAGATGACTTCAACACGGCGTTTGAGGCTGCCTTGATTAATGATCCTCTTATGGAATGTCTTTTTGGGGCGATAGATGTAAATACCACAGGGGACTTCCAAACGGAAAGCTTCTTCAACATTACTGGGACAGAAAACCACGAACATTCATCACAGCAGTCTGTGACTGAGAGCTCCGGAATGTTAATGGGACTGCCATCATTGTCCCAACATATCCAGTACACACCGACTATTCCCAATCTGGCTCCTCCAGATGCGCCTTTCCTGTTATCAGTATATAAAAGCAAGGTGATCAGATTGTTCTCACCGGTCCAATCCAGAAAGTCTCCTTGGCACATTCTTCACGTGCCGAGTGCCATGGGAGCTTTTGCTCAATTAACCATGGGAGAGCAACCAGGTAATGCACAGTCGTGTATCTTCTATGCAATCCTAGCTACTGGTGCTTACATGCAGCGCGCAATTTCAACATCGCAAGGGCATCGTGAATACTGGAAAAAGCAATCAGAGTCATATGCTGTTTCCGCGCAGAATTATCTCAAGATAGCGCTTCAAGATATGTCAGCCACCTTCAAAAAGAGTAAATACAAAGACATCCTCATCGCCTTAATGTGTATGAACACCGTCTTCGTAAGTGACCGGATATTTCATCAGCATCCCTTCTGATATAGAAATAAATAGAGGAAAATATTGTGAGCCAATACTAACCAACTACTTGGGAATAAACAGGCATACCAGGGTAATGAAGATCGCATTAGGAGATGTCTCCTGGACTGTGAAAATTGGATTCGCTTCCGTGGTATACCCAAGACCCGTAAATCACGGAAAGTGCGACTGTTACATCACTGCTATGTGTATCTCCGCATCTTCTACGAAAGCACATCAGTGTCACATGTAAGGGGCTCCAGTTTACAGCAAGAAATGAATGCATCGCCAGATACCGTTACGTCCGTGGCTTCTAGTCCCTCTTTTCGTCTTCGACAGTGGGAAGGCCGACTCGACCAGAGAATGGATGAACTGAAAGAACAGCATTTGGGTGAGAATGACATTCACCTTGAGATCCCAGGTCGATGGGATTCTACAATGTACCCTCATGTCTTTGCTATGCCGGAGACTCTTCTATTCTTGTTGTCCCAAGTGACGCGCCTCGGGAATGAGCGAGACATGTCCGATCTAGACGGTGGGTCAAGTATCCTGGACTTTAGGCAGTTTTCCTCACGAGCGCGTAGCCTTGAACGGTATATCTGTACATGGAGACCCTCATCGCCCCCTTCCCACGGTGAAGACAATGAAGACGACTTGAATGACAACGGTGCTTTTCAGATCAACACTATACTGAGCAGTCACATGGTCCTTGCTCTGCACAGAGCACTGCTGGTCTTCTTCTACCGGCGAATATACGATGTGGATCCAACTATACTGCAAGATAGGGTCTGGCAGATTCAAGACTCTTTGTCGCACTGTGATCATGGCGATATCCCTACCGCCCCTTTGTTGTGGGCTGCATTTGTCGCAGCCTGCGAAGCGCTTGACCCAGCCTTACGAGACTGGTTCACAAACTGGTTTAATAGGTCGTTCAAGGCAAGCGGGTTACACAACTTCAGGTTTGCCCTTAAAATAGCCAAGCAAGTGTGGGAAAAGCAAGGGCAATCTTTGAATAGTGATAATAGTACTAGCTGGCCGCAGGTTATGCGGGACTACGGCATGAGTATGTTTTATGTCTGAAGAAGGAAGAAGGAAGAAAAAGAAAAAATCTTTTTAAAAAAAAGAAAAAAAAAAAAAAAGGAAAGAAAGAAAGAAACAAAGAGGTATAATCAGAATGCTCGTTTTCTAGAAAGTGACAGCCTCAACTGAAATGGAGCGTATCAAACCCCGACATGCCCTCGAGGTTAGATACTTTACGATTCTTGACTGGCTTATTGCAGGAACCTCGCATTTGAAAGCTCGAGCTCCATTTCGTATCCAGATTGAAAATCGTGGTATAATGCCTCCCGTTTCTTTGTTAGTCGCACCGGGGTACTAAACGGCTGACCTCCGCTGAGATACGTACGGGATCACTGGTTATCTTATGACCTCTGAGTCGTCGGGCTCGATCAACTTCTCCTCCATTCCCTGTGCTGCCGCGGTGTTGACTTGAATTGGATCTCACAACTGCGATCTGCTAAAGTGAAGAGGTATGCTGCTTCATTCAGAGTGTCACCAACGGTCAATAGACCATGATTTCGCAAAATTAGCAACTTTTCATTTTCTCCCAGAAAGCTTCCAAGACACCCACTTCCCCCTTTCTCCAAAACAACCCCACTAAACTCAGGATAGACGGCCTGGGCCTCGCCGTAGAACATTGTCACACTCTGTATGAATCATACCTAGTGGCTTGGTGCTTGTAGATCAAGCTTTGCCATGTTTAGAATGGGGATGACATCCAACATTGATATGGGAATACCTCATGTGCAGAGCTCCGTGAATATGGGAGCCAGTAGCATTTGCAGGCCGAGACATGTGGCCTCCTATAGGTTTTCCGTCATGGTTGAGAAGGATCAAGATTCAAGTCTGAGACTTTTGACTTGACTGGAATGGAAACCGTGCCTGCATGCATTGTAGTGGGATTAGCTGTTTTGTATTGGTTCCCCCCTTCTTTTTGGGATACTTGAATCACCAGGGTTGGTGCTCACGGACTTGTCTAGAAGTAGTCCAAGCGCTCTGGTTCTCGCAAGGAGATATGCCCACTCATGCCTTTCGAAAAACCCCTCCAAGCAAATACGCATTGCACTTTCTAAACTACTTGCAAATCGGGCGGAGGCTTGGCTTTAAATACGATTAGATAGAAAGAACGGGGCTTAGGACCTTCGGATTCGACAAGGAGCCCAGACCTTTGCTAAAACAGCAGCAGCAGCGTTACCATTGGGTACGAATTCAACTGCAGCAACGTGTCTTTGCTTTGCAGCAAACCCGAGCAACGTTATGTGCTTGTCAAATCCAATAGGAAAATGACCATGACACGCAAGGTTACTGATAACAAAATGGGTGCTCACTGCCTTCATAGCTCGAGACAGTGGAGGTTGTGGTTTGCTTTAACAACCGCGCAAGGACGGCAAGATGCGCTCTTAAAGCAATTAGGAGATCTGTGCTGGGATGCTGACTTGACCATGAGACAGCTCAAGCACTGGGTGGGACACGAATGCATTAGTGAAGACATGTCCAGAAGGGGCTGTCCGTCCCTTCTCTACCACCAGGCGTCTTGACTGTGACTGGTGATGTTTTGGGTGAGCCTTTCAATAACGCCTGCCTGTGGGTACCGAAACAGCGGTCAGAGAGGAAGCTCAGAGGTAATTGGTAGCCTCAGCGAGTCCTGGGCAATGTCACTTATAGTGGAAGAAACGTGAATATAGCGTCGAATGGACTCAGGAAGTTGATCTTTCTGCTATAACGGAGACCTAAACGAGTGTCTAGGACATTCCGACCAATGTTTTCAGTGGTTACATGTACTACTATTCACGGAAGTGAACCATGTGATAATGAATGTACCACATTGATTTAACAGGTGGTGATACAGTGACGCCAGATATGTGAGAATGGGTGAGACAGAGAGCTGCTGGGACTACTCGGATGAATTCTGTACAGCATTGGAAGAGCTGCATCCGATATGGAAACGTATATAAATGAAGTCTTATCCTTTACTGGCCGAGACGACTGATATTCTTAGTAGCTAACCTTTGCTGTGATGCGCACGACGATGGCGAAAGTTGGATTGTTGACGAATTAGTGACATGGAAAGTACAGCAGACAGAAGAGGACGTACTCCCTTCGCCACAAGGAACTGAAGAGCAACAGCCATTGCAGCAAGAGGAGGATCCTCAGAGTAGTATAAACAAAAATGTCTCAAATTGTGCACTGTAGATATCGCTGCCAGCTTCCCTAATGTCTTGTCATGAAGTTTATCACATCAGAATTTGGCATGCTGCATAGGCCGCCAAGGGTGACCTGTTGGTCTCAACCAAAAGATTCCATAGTTCAATTCTAAATGTTGGTGATCAGGTAGTTCTGCATTCTCAGTACGACAGATTGACTCTAATTTCCGTACATACATTCCCATATCTATACACATATATGTTTTATACATTTGATTCCAACTCAGGAGCCATCGAGGTAAGTTTACAAACAACATGTGTCCGAAGTTCGACAATGTAGAATGGATGTTCTTATCTCTTGAAGGCCATCCCGTTAAGATTGTAGGTCTATGAATATGGCACCCCATCGCCTACCTGCTTCCCAGTAGGGTATTCACCAAAACAAGCCTCCTGGTACTTGGCATTCTCCTTCAAAGTCGGGACACCACTTAAGAACTTATCGACCGCGCAGAAACCATTCTGAGAATCCTCACATCCGACAAGTCCATCCAGAGGTAGTGGGGCATTGTTAAGCACAAAGCGGATGTATTTCTTTGTGTCATGCATGGACTCTAGGTGGGGGTTGACATAGAGGATTGGATCCAATGTGCCAAAAGAAACATTGCTGGGGCAAGTCCAAATCTCAGACATGAATCGTGCTCCGAACGGAGTCAGGTCATTAAGGGCAAATGTCCGGTTGGAGGGTGCATGGTCTACATTGATTGGAAGACCATGGGGACCGTACTTGAAGTGCTCAAGTCCGAGAGCGGAGATGACTGAGAGAATGATATCATCGTGGGACATATCCATATAGAATGGCTGGTCCATGGGGAACTGGGCAGTGTTGTCATCGTATGTAGAGTTGATGCTGGTGTCACTAGAGTGGATCAATTTCCCCTCAAGCCTGGCTGCGAGCTCTAAGACGTAGCCGATGCCTTGAGCACGGCCAGTTGGGGAGCCGAATGCGAAGTTGCCATAGTACTGGATGTCGACATTATAGGCAAAGTCCTTCCACTCTTGTTCAGTGAACAGGGAGCAGAAGAACGAGCCCCCTAGACTTGTGTTCTCATAAACACAAAGGTTTTGCATTGCAAGCACATCGTAGGCCGTCAGGTTGAAGTCTTCAGGAAGGTAACTGGCCAGTCTGGAGAGAGCGTTCTTGGTGTATCGAGGAATGAATACCTGTGCGGATTCATCGCTAGTTCGGAGCAAGTCAGTTAGCCTGTCTATAGTTCCGCCCTACGGAGACGGTGGACTCTGAGAGTTACTCACCCAGCAGTCTTGTCACCAAGACAAGAAACATAAGAAGCCAGAGTATTATTGAAGAAACCTGTTGTCTCTGGAATAACAACTAAATCATACTGATCATAAGAGCTATTGGCACCACTGTTGCCAAAGAAACCACCTGTTTGAATTCGTTAGATTGAATAACTTCCATCCAGAGGATGGCTGGAAAACTTACTGAGCCACCAGCGGGCGCTTTCCAGAATTCGCCCCTGGGAAGTGGTACGAAATACGGGCTTTGGTCGTGCTGTACCATTGGGATAGACATTCAGGGACTCATTCCAGGCCGCCACATTATCACGACCAGGGCGGTACAACAGCCTGCCGTATTTAATCCAAAAATCGGCCCCGGATGCATCTTCAGTAGCAGCACCGTTTTCCATCAATGTATTTTCTCCAACCACATACTCCCAGTCGTTTAGGAACTTCAGAGGGCCTTTAGCCACCATCTTTCCCGGCTTGGCTCTGGTATAATTGACCAACTTGGAGGCAAAATCTCCCATGCCTCTCCCATCTAGGAGATTGCTGGTAGGAAACCGCTCGGCATGGCGATGGAGCACATGAACTTGTGACAGCTCACAGCCCTGTGGCATACCCTTGGGAACACCGAAGCCATCCGCATTCTTATAGGGACTCAAGTTGGCCCAGCTTTTGGTCATGTCAAAGCCCGATGCATACGTAGCACCTGTTGGTGCAGATGCAGGGCTCGACGAACTGGGCGAAGCATGGGGTGCAGCAGAACCCACGCCCGCTAGAGCAGTGAGGTATACGCCAAAGGCAAGGTTCTTCATGGCGAGTATGTTACTACAGATCGCCAATCCGAAGAAGGGTGATGGTGATTATTGTTTGTATGACTTGAAAAAAGCCTGCGAGGCAAGAACACCTTTTATAACCTTTTCTCACATTACATGTGACGGCTGCTTCGCTCGGGATATTCTTTCGTACAGGTCCGGTCAACGGTCCAAAGGCACCTTTGCCGATCAATAGATTTAGATGCCCCGAATATCCCGCATTTTGGTCTCCACCGGTATAACTGTGACTAATATGAATGGGGTGCCGGGTGGACCGAGTGCGAAGCTTCGTGAGGATACTCTTTGTATACCATCACGACAAAAACCACCGACGCCATATTTATTCCGACAGATAAGTGCGACGCGCTCAGTGATATGCAGCATGCTGATCTGTTTGGAATGCAGCAGGTACATACGTTCTCCGAAGCGAAAGTATCGGGATTCTTGTCTACGCCTTGTTGCCCCGGAGAGAGACCGCCAAGGAGTCTCCACATAAATGGGGTAAACGGCCATTTATTTAATCGGAATTTTGTCTCCGTTCTCCACACTTCTCGTAAGGCAAGGTAAGTAGGGTTACATTCGGAGAGGAAATGAGGAAAGAAAAAGCAAGCCCCAAACCAAAGGTCCTGCTTACCTGGGTGGTTGAACCCGGATCGCTCAAGCTTTGCAGTCAATGCCAATGGCTTGACGCCCTTTCGCATGGTTAACTCTTTAACATTACTAATTCGCCACTGTAGAGGGAAATATTGCCGAGCAATCTCTTTGCAGCACTCCTTGAAAGCACAAGTCGTTTGCTGGGTCACGCTCTTTTCTATTTCCTCGGCCAACCGGCAGAATGGAAAGTTCGATCCGTCTAAAGTAGTATGCCTGACATAACGCCTGATTATGCATCTCGTCTCATCTACCGGGATGTTTAGTTTCATTGAGGGAGTGGGCTTATACTCCTTTGTATAGCACGCTCTCTACAATCTAGGAGAGGAAGGTCCTGAGGGAAGAGGCAGGACATGAGCAAAACTGCAGAACTTGAAGGCGACACCAATTACTTACTAGGATACAATTTATATCGACCAGTCAATGTGTCGATAGCGGATCTTATTGTAGTGTTTCTAGAAAAAATATATTATCCTCTAATAAAAATTAGAGGATAAATACTATTTCTATCGATATACTTAAAAAAAAAAAAAGAAGGTCAGTAGCAAGACATTAATATAACTGGGGCCCTGGGGGACTTAATATCTAGGAAAATATATACAATATATTAGTAATTAATAGAAATCCACCCTTAATCTCGATACTCTATAAATTGTAAGGATACTGTGTGTATAGAGTTTCGTGTAAAGAAGGAGAAAAAAAATGCTTTCATTGTAAATGACTGATCCATCATTGAGGTTGCTCCTAGATGATGAATATATCAAGGTGCTGTGGGTTTATTGCCGAAGAGTGAGTATCAGATAAGTTCACAACTTCCTTATATTATCTAGTTTCAGTTCCAACACGCACGACTTTTAGGTAGACCCAGCTGCTTATTATCACCATCGATCCTGAGCTAATTAAGATGACCTCAGGTACTAACTAGATTTAACTTTCTCTTTATATAGTGGATCGTTAAGCACAACGTTGAGAATAGACCCGTGCTTATAGCAGTTAAAGATTTGTTACTTTGCTTCCCTTCTTTTGCTCTCTTGCTTGCTAGAAGCCTCCTTCTCCAGGGCAAGTTCTGGGATAACTTCAGCCAATAGTTGTACGGCTGGTATCCTGCATTCATGGCACTAGAAGCCACCTATGCCCTAAGCTATACCTTCTAGAAATGAGGCCTGACTGACTAAGAATTCTGGTAAAGCCTACCATACAAAACGTTACGGAGCGTCATGTATAATCTAAAGGGCTCCGTAGAAAAATTGCCTGTCTACAGTAACCCGGTAACGCTTTCAAGTACTTGCCACGGTTTTGATTGCAAAATCCTAGTTCTCATAGTTTATTAGCTCGTTATCTTAACTATGTCTGACTTAATTCGCCCGAGTCAAACGTGATATCCATGCTGAACATACATCCTTGATGCCTGACAATGTGGCCCTGCCAGAGCAGACAATTTGCTAGCCTCTTCAACTTCAGTGGATTGAATCTTGTATGGCTTTTATGATCTAAACCATCACTTTTTTGGGAGTTCAGTCAGACTGCAAACGGGAACTAAGATTTCATGCTAAACGTCATGATGGTTTTTAGTAGCGACGATTCTTTATAACCACCACTATTCATACAAAAACCGTGATTCCCTTCGTTACCCATGTTCTTCGTGTCATTAGGAAGCCGAAGAGGTCGGTCTTCCACACTAAAGAGGGCTAACCCTCGTCCGACCCTCATTATTCTGACTCAATTCATTTCCATGATTCTCTTGCTTTCTGGATTGAACAGCTGCTGTGAAATTAGAGAGAAAACTTCATTAACACGCTGTTTCCCGGAGATGCTGAGTCTTAAACCTTATGCAAGGGACAGCAAATCTCTAATATTCCTTCCTTCCTGGACAAACATTGAATCGCTATGGGAATCAAACCATTTATTTCCTCTTTTCTTTCTCAAATGTGAAAGATCAGAAGGCAACCTCATAATATCCGCTTCCTTCTGTGATCGACCTATCTGGGCAAGATATTTCGCGCACTCACACACCTGTTTCTATGATTTTGACTAGCTATTGAAAGTATACCAAACTTTGTACATCGCAAGCCGCTAGCAATAATAGATAAATCCCGGGCTGTAACTTATGCGTTAGATTGCGGGGAGTTTGGACTGTGCCATAATGTCTGGTTGTTGAAGCTTGTATGAATGGGGATGGTGCAGATTCTTGACTAAGTCCACGGCTCAAAACGAGCGCGAGCAAATTTCTCTGTATGTTCATATTGTTTCAAAAGTCGCCATGGGACTGAGCTTGTTGGTAACCGCCGAGGGTACCAGAAAAGATAATGATATTCTATCGTATGGTGCTTTATTCTATTCAGCAATTAAACTCGTATAATGCCTGGTCATGTCTAATCTATATTGTATCATTCAAAGGGATATACTTATGCTCATGAAGCGATACTTCATTCATTTCTGGTGAATTCCGGAAACTGCGTAAATTGGTTTTGCTGGTTGGAATCAGCCTGAATGTTGAAAGCTTGCGACATTCCCAACCTTTGCTGCATGACGAGGTTGAACCTTGGGCTAAGGAAAGACACATACCATCAATTTCAAGGAATAGACTGTTTTGTCGGCTTTGTGTCGACTTCAGCCTTGTGGTATTGCAATTCCATCTCCACGGTCCGTGTGATAACCATAGACCTCGAGGGATTCGAGCCGTTCTGAATAAGCTCGATGTCATCGTCAAAATAGCGGCTCCTACCATGCTGCCTCGTATTGCGTGTGCCACTAGTTGGCACCCCGGAGGGTTCAGACCCCGTGAAACAGCCTCCAGGGCAATGGCGGTGCAGGAAGGGACGGAGCGAGGGAAGGCAGTCGCAGATAATGACAAGGACAGTTTCCGCATTCCTATCAACATGTTAGAGATGAACCACTACATGGACGCCCTAGAGGAAACCGTACGCCCATAGAATTGGAACTGCCATGTGGTAAGGATGGTCCCCTTCATAAAGCAAGTTGTCGACCGTGATTGCGCGAAAGATACTGGTGATAATGGTGCTACTATCCTCAGCTTTGTGCTTCTTCCGAAATTAGTAGCAATGGACCAGGAAGTACTCACATGCCACCCAAGAAGAACATCAGAGTCACTCCTAGCTTTTGCCATACCCGCATATTCAGTTTCCAGATCAGAGGGATCGGGGCGATTATCATTAAGAAATCCGTAATAACGTTTAGCACGGAACTTGCCAACATGATACTGAGGCGGTCTACACAGTGCCCTTCATTTATTGTCGGGTCCCATGCCTTAGCAACCGGCTGGCAGCCGAACAAATAGAGGAAAACCAGTATAGGTGTGGGTATGGTGATGAGGGTCGCGATTCCGTATATGCAGAATCTCCATAGCTTCACATGGGGACTCAGGCGATAGTATAGCATGATCAGGCTCAGCTTTGCGACACAAACTAATGGAATGAACGTCACGACGATTGCTAAAATCACCTTGACTGTGTTAGTCTAAAGAATCCCGTAACTTTATTGGGGGTGAGGTACATTCTTACCACAGTGAACCTGGTAAACTCACTCTCCGAGAGAGTAGCTTCGTGCTTCCCAATACCACCGTCACCGAAACCATCTAGTCTATCATGTTAGCCGACATTTCCCAGGAGTTGTCGTTAGAGTTGTAGAGAGCTGAAAGGACTTACACAGGGTTAAACCCTGCATGGCAACTGCTAACATCTATATCTGCCGTTAGTTTATAGCTTATTTCGTGGTACCTCGACAGTCTGTAAAATGCTCACCCACGCAATAATCGTGAAAACTAAAAGCTGTTAGTATATTACCATCCCTCATCAGCGGCTAGTCCTAGGCTCACCATTATGAACGCCAAACTGTCGGGTGATGAATACACTCGTATAGGTATGCACAACGAGTGACAAGGCGCCCGTAATAAGCCCGAAAATTACCAAGGCTTCATTGATTGACTCGTACGCTTCATGGGAGAGACTATTCCGGGCTTGGAGTCGGGTCCATCCCTCCAGTGCAAGCGTCCAAGCCATATATTGCAGTGGTGCATCAATCCTTTAGTTCTTGACCTGGCCCGAGTGAGAACTGTAAGTGTTTGGCACTTAAGTCTCACCAAACCCGTCTAAAGGATTGTACATGCAGAATGATGAGCGTTTATAGAAGTAAATAAATTTCGGATTGCAATGTACCTTAGTCGATTGGGGTAACAGCCCATTCTAAGAAGAGAATTTGGCACTAAAACGGCTCCCTTCTCCAAAACCAAATCCTGTGAGCCGCTAGAAGACCGCTATCAGTAAGCTATTGTTCAACTTCAGGCTATTCAAGCTTAATTAATGCTCGCTGGGCCACGTGTGGGGGTGTTACCCTCATGAAGACACGCCCGTTGGATTTGCCGAGATTTCCCCGTGTGCTTTTTCGATATCCAGCTCAGCCTATGCTAGATGTCAATCTAGTAGGTAGTCCGTGAACGGTGGATCGCACTACCACTAGGAGCCGATTCTTGTTATGCTGATCTTAATTTTTTACATTCAATCTTGGAGAGAGAGAGAGAAACAGAAGCGTGAACGGAAGGATTCAATGACGGAATTTTAGTATCATCATAGGAATCCTTCGTGGCCCCATATGCGACGCATTACTAACGTTATGCAAGGGTGTTTCAAATTAGAACATCTACCAGGGATATCATTTATGTCGACCCAGTCTATCGGAGAAATAAATGCTTACCTGATCTTCATGAAAATCTCGCCTCACCTTATCATCTGGGGTTACTCTTGTGCCCCGAAAGGAATCAAGAACGAACTTTTGAGATTGCCGCTATACAACACCAAGGCACATTACAGCCCGTCCAACAAATAGATCGAGTCTCTAATCTACAAAAGATGTTAATTGATTTGAGTTGCTCTGAAATCCTGCTGATCATGTCAAGTTGTGGTTAGATGTGTCTAACTTAAGGTGGGGATATGATTGATAGCGGACGGACCACGGCAAGGCGCTGCATTCCGTCTCCCCCGGCTAGGCAGATGGGATCCATTCTGCTATGTCCATTCCGGGATTGATTTTCCTGGCTTGCGTGCTCAAACCAGTCTGGCTGCCGACGTAGTTGACCACCTTAAAGGACTTTTGTATCCATCATCCTGTGAGCGTTGCCCGATGAATTAGGGGGGATGGCCTTTCAGGATGGGGGATTGCACGCGTCCTCGAAGTCCACAGTAGGAGACCATGCTCTGAAGAATTCAACTCAAGGGAAGGGGTTCTGTCACCTGTATTGGCAGACAAATCATTATAATGTTGTTCAGCATTGGACTAATGTGCAATTGGGTATGATCTTCCTGGTCGATATATCCTCGGGGAGCAGATATCGGCATCTTCTTGCCACCCTATGGGGTAGAGGCACAGTGCGTGAAACGAAGACGCAGAGGATAGCCCTGGGAGCGGAGAGCTGGATCGATCAAAGATGACTCTGGGGTAAAACAAATGTAAGACCAGGGCATCAGGTCGATATAAAGACGACAGCAAATCATACTCACGGGATACCGTTACGCCCGCCAGTTGCAACAAGGTTAAGTTAAAGGCCATGTCAGTGGTTTGAAGCGTAACTGTATGCAGACAGCATATAAACTCTAAAGATACTTTCGTTTTTCTCTTTAATTTTTTTTTATTTAATTTCTTTTGTTTTGTTTTTGTTTTTCCTTTTTCTTTTCTTTTGTGAGTAACTGATTTGAGTTTTATGTGGCAATGGATTTCCGTGGCTTCATACACTTAAGACGCATAGACCCATAGATCACCCAAGTGAACCTAAATTGATGAATTATCACGACGCCAATGATTCATGTGAACCGAATAACCTCCTTTGGGATCCGGAAACATGGCCATGAATTGGTCAAAATGTATTTCCACCTCGAGCTTTCTATCAAAGTCTATCGGGTCACTGGTCTGCTGCGCAACAACGACGATAGCATAAGGACAGCTAAAGCCTGGACATCCCAAAAAGGGGAGGAGGTAAATGAATATAAATATCCCCCACTCAGTATACCACTCGAACACATCCGTCACCTTTGTGGCTAATGCAGATACTAATTGCTTGCTGAGCTCCAGCCAATCGTGACTTCACAAGTCTGAAAAAGATTTTTGGACCCCTGAATGACTACAGAGTAGACACACTGCATCTCCAGAATACCGGCTGCGTGGATAGTTTGGAACAGCTTGCTTGGACGGTCGATCTTCTCGGCGGAAACGGTCAGCTTAGCCAAGTGGGTCACTTCACGGCCTTGTTCCGTGATCCCAAGACGGTTGGCTGGTGACGCCTACACTAGTAGATAGTGTCTAGTATCTACTAATCATAAATGTAAGACGGGCGCGGTGACCACTTTCCTAAAAGGAGTGATTCAACGCAACCAACATTTTCATACCCCGTAGTTCTCCCGTCGTGGATGTCGCGCCATTAGGGTTATTGAACGGGAACCCTTGAATCAACTTTTTTTTTCTCCTGGTGGATTTTCTCCTTTGTCACGGTTCTTGCGCCAAAAAAAAAAAAAAAAAAAAGGAAAAATTTTTTCTTGGGTTGAAAAATAGAAAATAGAAAAGGGACGGGCGGGTACATGTTTCAGTTGCAAGAAAATTTTCCCGCAGGATTCATCTTGGCTAGTCTGCCCTAAATTCTAATATATTTCAGGCAAGCTCCTGATCCACTGGTAACTGCCCGAGCTAATCGCGTCCAAAGAGGTTAACCTCGATAGACATTCCTTTTTGACTTCAGGATTCCCTGTTTTCTTGTGGTTTCTGTGATCGGGCTTGCTTGCCCGATAGAGTACCTTGGGTTTGTTATCTTCGTAGCATTCATTACCTTTCACAAGGGCCAGGTGGCTGGATGTCCTTTGGGACTGCGTAAGCGTTGGAGCTTGGCCATTGGGTCTACTGAAAGTTTGGGTATAACCATAGGCATTACCGGTGCCCAAGCCGAATGTCGGCGTATTCGCGACGATGCCGAGTTCAATGGAGATCCGAGTTGATTCGGGTTGAACCCATCAACTCCGGTCCGGTCAGCGATATATCATATGAATGGCACGATGTCTCATAAGACAGGGGTGTAGTATCATATGCATGCAGGATTTAGCCTTCCCTACAACTGTGATGCATCCTATATTTGTTCACCCCACGATGCTTGGAGAACATTCGCCACTAATTATCCTTGGCTCCACGTCTCGCCAGTAGTTCACCTGGAAATCGACCCTCACTGCCAAGATGGGGTTCCCCCTGCGTCGTGCCAAGACTGCTGAAGCATCGGAAATTCACATCTTGGTCGAAGGTGACGCTGTTGTAGGACATGAGTAATAGTTCAGTTTTTCTTTGAACGTTTTGTATGGTATAAAAGCACTATGGAGTACTATTGTTTTAAAATTTGTCTTTCGAATAACGTACAAGTCCTGACAACAGTCAAGCTTTAGAAAAAAAAAAAATGCCAATATGCGTAAGGCTATCTATCTATCACGTTGCCCATCTGTTCAGCTTCTCCACCAGACTAGCTATGGTCATTGGTGCCCAGGGAGCTTTGAAATCATTACTCAGCCTTCTTAGAGGCTTTTGTTCTCAGCTTCATGAACAGATACACCAAACCATATGAACTGAGAATGAAGATCACAAAAATGCCCACGTCTCTCCAGCCAAAGTAGTAGTCGTTCAAGTTTATGGTCTTCAAATAACCGCCTCCGCTCGTATAGGGACAGACACGGCATTCGGAGCGTGCCTCGGGATTGACCAGGTTTGCGTCAGACTCTTCTAGATACGAAGACAGGTACTCCAGACATGTCATGTTGGAAGGTGGGTTAAATATGGCGAACTCCGACTCAGCACACTTCACATCAACATCGAATATGTTGAACACCAACAGGCTCCCAACTAGATAAGTGAGAGGGTTCATGTAATACATCCAGTATCTCCAGAATGGAATAATCTGATCGTATGGGACCAATATACCACAGAAAGAAACCATGATTCCGACAAGGAGAGGATTGACCAGTGCGGCAAAAACAGCATTTGGTGAGTAAGCTGCGACAAATTGACCGATTCCTGTGTATGAGAACTCATACAGGACTACAACAAATAAAGCGGCCCCAGCCTTTTCCGAGGCTGCTGGGAAACCGACAGTATAGTACCAACAGAGGAAGTACAGCACGCCGCAGACACAAAGATATGGGAACTCGGACACAATAAGGGCCGTGACGAATGCTTTCCAGGAGTACATCCTTGATTTCTTTTCCCGTGCATCGTATATATCCCGTCTTTCAATGAAGAGGGGCTGGAGCTGATTCACCACGCCCGGGGCAACAAACATGAACACGAAAATAGTGAACATGCGAAGCTGCATGTCATTTACAGTATCCCCAATCATCCAGTACGAAAATCCATTGAACAGGGCCAGTCCAATATGCAGGTATATCTTATTGTTCACATAGTTCGTATTCCGAAAGAGTGCGATATTCATACGGCGCAGGACAATTTTAGTTTGGTACCAGAGTGGTGTCGCATACTCGTTGTTATCAGCACTTGAGTTATTCACTGGTTCTCTTGAAGCGGTGTCTCGAATAAGCCTGTCGAGCTCAACCATTGACTGCTGATACTCTGGCGACTCTACCCATACACGGTGCCAGTCAATATTCGAAGCTCGACCTGAAACGACGTCGATCATATGGTCTGCAGGGTTCATTTGACTAGGGCAAGGCGATCCATAGCGGTTGAAGTATTCTTTGAGCGTGCTGGCATTTTCTCCGATCTCTCCAAAGTAGACAGTTTTGCCACCTGGGGCCAACAATAAAAGGGTGTCAAATTGGTAGAACAACTGGGCCGACGGCTGATGGATGGTAACTAAGATGGCTTGGCCCTGGTTTGCAAGCTTTCTTAGAAATCGCATAGTGTTAAAGGCAGACTGCCCATCAAGGCCCGACGTTGGCTCATCCAGAAAGATTAGAATACTAGGCTTGGCGACCAATTCGACGCCTATAGTAACACGCTTCCGCTGCTCAATGTTTAAACCGCCTGCGTTAGGCTTTCCTATGAGAGTATCCGCAATGTCTCCAAGTTCGAGAAGGTCAATAATGACATCAACGTATCCGAGCTTTTCCTTTTCAGAGGTGTTGGGAGGCTGCCTTAAAAGAGCAGAGAATTCCAATGCCTCTCTAACGGTTGCATAGGGCTCATGAACATCAAGTTGCTCACAATACCCAGCCGAGCGCTGGAACGAAACTGATAGAGGCCGGCCGTCCACCATGATTGACCCTTCAATTTTACCTTCTGTTTTCCTCTGGGCAAGGACGTCCAATAACGTAGTCTTCCCTGCTCCAGACGCGCCCATTAGAGCACCTAGCATACCAGGTTTTACCCATCCATGAACGTTATCCAATAGCACACGGGGCCCAGACGGAGTCTTTACAGTATATGTTAGGTTCTTCCAGGTGAAGATGGAGGTATTTTTAGCCAATTGCGCCTCAACAGCAGGTTTCGGGAAGGGTGGCGAACCATCCATTTTCTCTTGACTATGGTGACCATGGCAATACTTTTCTAGCGCTTGAGACTCCTCATCATCAAGACCCAGCTGCAGATGATGAGCCAGTCTTTCCCTAGGAATGAGAAGCTGTGCTCCGGACTCAGAAGGGCTTTTCCACATCATGGTTGCACCGATCGTAACCCCTACATACAAGGCCCACCAAGCCCAGAGAATACCGAAGTTCCGCCATAAGTGCGTATAGCTGTATGATAAAGCACCCAGATATTGTTCCCCAGTTAATGAGGCGAACCCTGGGGTTGAACCTCTCACCCCAGCGCACGACCGATATGACATACTCACATTCGCGTAGCTTTCGCCATGAGGGATCAAGTTGCCACCGGTACAGTCGATCTCTCGATCACGGAACTCGTTACTCATCAAGCCATCGAAAGCGTACGCAACAGGGTTAAGCCAATATAACCACCCAAACCACGGCCGCATTTGGGTGTATTGAATCTGAAAGCCTGCGTACATGGCCATAATTGTCACCACGTATCCTGAAACTTTGGAGGCACCATCAAACGTTCGGAAAACCGCACCGACGGCACGGAATAGAGCAGTAGAGCACATCGCACATGCGAAGAGGACCACGAAATACGTAAAGAACGCACTGGCAGACATTTTCAGGCCAACCATAAAATAGAGGATTACAGACCAGAGGCTGATCTGAAAAATTGTGATTGGAATATCCGCAGCTATCTGTCCAATGCAGAATGCAGCCGGTTTGCAATATGCAAAGGCGTCGTGTTTCACTACCATGGGTCTACCAGAGAAGGAATCGACAACCTCTGACATGGCGCTCATACTGTTGTAAAGGATGGACCAAAACAGAGCGCCGGATTTGAGAAAAAGCCCAGAAGTGTCGGGTTTCACCTGGTAATACATCGAACCGGCTACTAAAGCCTGTATCAAAGTCGAGCCTTGCTTCATGGCAAATGTTTTCTTATCGCCGAGTAGCACCTGGTATTGTCGAATAATACAAGCACGTACTTGCGTCACAAAGTGGACAGTGTTTGCGCTTCTTGAATGGTACTTCTCGAGAGCGACGGATTCTTTGAAATCTTTGGTGCG
This sequence comes from Aspergillus caelatus, assembly GCF_009193585.1. NCBI lineage: Eukaryota > Fungi > Ascomycota > Eurotiomycetes > Eurotiales > Aspergillaceae > Aspergillus > Aspergillus caelatus. The sequence goes on from NW_022475403.1 coordinate 78,213, forward strand.
TTGCTGCGACAGCTCGCTGGTAGGATAATCATATTCAGAGGTCATCTGAGCTTTTATGCTAGAGTTGCGGTAGGATGTGGCAATGGCTTCCGCGTTCCGGGGAAATATGGATTCATACCCAGAACGAATTCGACGCTCCAAAGGAACTGTAACACTAGTCAGATAATCTCCAATATTAGCACCCTCGCTGCATTCGAACCCGAGGCTCTCCATGAATTGTTGTGCTTGGTTAGCAGGCCCATAATAGATCTGCTTCCCCTCCTCCAAAACAAGCACTTTGTCAAAAAGGCGGAAAATATCATTTCCAGCCTGGTATAGTGTTGCAATGATCGAGCTGCCATGGACATCCGCCATCGCACGCATCATCTTTGCCCAGTCCAATGCACTTGCCGCATCCAGACCCCTAGTACTGTTATCCCAACAGTAGACAGACGCGCTAGATGCTAGGCATTCTAGAATTGAGACACGTTTTCGTTCCCCCCCAGAAACACCACGAACATATTCATTGCCCACTTTCGTTTCTGCCGTATGGGATATACGGAGACTCTCTAAGAGGAATTCCTTCATCTCTGCACGGTACGCCTCTGCATTGACAGCATCCCCAGGGAGATGAGCGGGTACCTTCAGACGAGTAGCAAAATCCAGGGTCTGTCCCACAGTCAACGTGGGGAAGAAGATTTCTTCCTCTGTATTCATAATGACCTGGCCTGCGTAATTCTCCGCAGCCTCCTCATGGCCCATACTACCATACCACACGTCACCCTCTATTTCTTCATAGCCCGTCCTTCGATTGGCAAGCATCTTCAAGAGTGTTGTACATCCGGATCCAGGGCGGCCGAGAACCAGCAACATCTCTCCTGGTTTAACGCATCCATGGCTCTGATGAAGTATTGTTTTCAATGGTATGCCTTGTCGGCGTTTCTGCAGACGACTAAGGATGTTAAACTGCGAAAAGACATTCTCATTAATTGTTGCTTCGGCGCTTTTGGCTTTCACAGTCAATTCACTCCAGGTGACTCCAAGTCGTCGGGGTTTGTAGCCGGATTTTAAACTTCGGTTCAAAATATCTTCGAATTTAGAAGCCAAAGGACTAGCCTCGGCCTCGGTCATAGAAGACTTGTATTCCTCTGGAGTCCAGTTTGTGGTTGAGGATGTAGCGGTCGAACTTTCCATGGCTAAAGGCGGCCCTATGATACTCGAGAACGCTCAACATAGGCCGTACATTACTGAGAAGAGAGTAGGTGGAAGATACAAGAATTAAATACTCAATGAACGCGAAAAGAAAGAGAGAAAAGAACAAGGCACCGTAGCAGCCTGTTTAAATGTTGCATTCTGGCTGGTATTGGCGCCTGGCCCACATCGTTACAAATAATCAGTAAAAGCTAGTCACCAAACTCCGATAAATGGGTCTAATAGGTAAAAGAAACGCTATATCGCACCAAAATGCCTAACGATCAACGTGGGATAGGACATATTGGTTGCTCGGATTGTGAGTCGGACTCTCGGACAGTCGCATTCGGATCCACAAGCAGCAGCCAAGGAATTTGGCGAGTGATTAGTGAAATGGCACCGATATACTCGGACAAAATCTGTATGGTTATATATGTAGCTTGCCCTTTCAATCGCAGCTCTCGTAGTATATGATCCGTTTTTCTTTCGTCTTATTTTCCTTGATGCATGTATGATAGGAGACCGAGGATATGTTAAGGATCGCAAGTTAAGTTGTTGATAAGAGAATAAAAATGGCTAAACCCATATGGGAAGGCGGTCCTTCACGCCAGGAACAACCCTCGGAACAAGCCTTTTTAAGGACTAGTACTGCATTTGAAAATGTTCCGAATGTCCGACCACTTTTCTCGAAAATTAATTTCCGAGATTCCCGAAATGCTGACAACAACATTGGGGACAGTAAACTGAGAATCCTTCCCTATGAAATTATATTCCTTCAGGTAGAACCATAGAAGTCAGCTGACACCTGATGGCCGAAACGTCCGGTATCTCGCCCTTGGCATCACTCCGCAGACTCCCAGCTGTAAGCATTGCTATATTTCTCTGCCAGTTTTTGTACCCACACCAATCGTGATATGCCATCCCGAGGTGCTTCAAAGGAATTGACGCACTAACGAATATGTTTGTTCTTCTCTCATACTTTTAGTGTGACCTATGCCACGCAAGGAAGGTAATTAGCAACTTCAATAACTACTGGTAGTCAATTGCAGTAGCTGTGGTCATTACTGTACTGTCACTGAGTATATACATACCGTGTCTGACGCCAGTTTCCGGAGACAGGTTAAGTGCGACCGGCAGCCACAGTGCCATGGCTGTTCGAGTGCGCAAGTCCCATGTATTCGTGCGAGACCCAAGCAGACTCGCCGTACTCGAGTCTCCCGGTACGTGTGGCAACGCACTTATTACAGAAACATTTCTTATACATTGTGCTGTACAGTTTTCGAGGACCTGGGGATTCTAACCAAAGCAGCAGAAATAGAGGCGTTGATGAGCTATCTCGTAAAAGCCCACCTAATCCGGGGATCAGCCTGGGTGGACATGGTGCTTCTCGAGGATCATCTTCAAGCACCTTAGAAGGAACCAGACAAGTGAGACACAAAACGACTCTGCCCGTTGAAGCCATCCGCTCTACTGCGTATGTATATCAAGCAAACGAGGTCAATATAATCCGACGTGAACTAGACTCGAACTCGTCCCTTTCCACAAGCCGTAGGCATGTGTTGGAGTCTGCCCTATCTTTGATTGGTGACTTTAGCAATCCCTCACATTCAGTCGAAAGCTCAAGCTATGATCAAGAGCTAGATGATGATACACCAGATAATGTGGGACTTCCAGAATTGTTCTTCATGATGATGAATCGTAAGTGCCCTGCTTCAGTCCCTTTTTAGCCATGAGACTTAAGTTTATCCAGCTTGTCCCGATTATTCTACGCCATGGAAACTTCACTGGCCCGATCACATATCTCTTGAGACGTTTGAGACAATGTGTCTGGCGGTTGTGAATGGTCAGGCGACCGGTCAGATAGCATCTCAATATAAAGTCTGTATATTTGCAAGAGCAGTCACCTACATTAACAGATGGCTGCGTATATGTACGTCCAGCGAACTGGCGCAAGCCCTAGAAGCTTCGAAGAAGAAGTATATAACGGCTGCCCTCCGGTCAATTCGAGAACTTGATATTCTGCACAAACCGAGCCTATTGATGCTCCAGTCCTTGCTTTCGGCAGTGAGTATAACTTAAGATACAAACTCCTGTGTATCAATATATCTATGATTACTCTTCTAACAACTTAGTATTGGGTACTAGGTCAACCTGATGCAAACTTTGGGTGATACTACTCAAGCTTGGACTTTGACGGCTTTCGCATCGAGACTCCTGGTGGCACTGGGTTATCATAACGTGGACTCAAGGATGCTTGAAGAGTGTGACAGGTCTCATGAAATACGTCGCTGTATACGATGGTGCTACTACTTTGATAAGGTTCTGAGTATGCTTCTAGTGCGACCACCATCCTTGCCAGCGCTGAGTGTTGAGCCAGCCTCGTTGCTTCTATCAAGGCAAGCAGACCCTTTAGATATGAAAGGCAATATTTTAATTAAGCTGGCGCATGTGCTGGATGGTGCCCTTTCTGTACTGACGCCTGGTGATGGAATTCCTGATAACCAGACTCTGGGAACCATCACTCGCTTAGAAGTCGAATTACAAGACATATGGGAAGAGCTGTGTGAGGTATGCATCCCCCTTCTTCTTCTCACCAGCCATCCTAATACCGTCTAGGCAAGAGCGAAATCAAGTGACACAATAGAACTGCGCTTGGAATGGGATGCAGTGGACTTCACCTATCATTCTATCATAACAACAATCTTGCGACTCAATTCGGTTTCCTTACATGACCATCGTGTACGTGAACGCTGTTTATCTCATGCCCGCAGAGCATTACGTTCAATGAATGTGCTGCAATATCATATTTTGCGGGGTGAACAGATTTACCACGATTTTGTGTTCTGGTATGTATACCCCCTTTACTCGTCAACAGAGATTATGGGAGATCGACGGCTAAATTTTCCCACATACAGGACCGTACTTCTCTACCCACTTACGCCTTTTTTCATCATCTTTTGCAATGTCATTGCGACATCCAATCGCGAGGACTATAATCTTTTAACCCAAATAACAGCGGCCTTATCCCGCATCAAGGAGTGTAACCCTTCAATATTCCGATTGCATGGGCTGTTTTCACAGTTCACAGCCTTGTGCGATCAGCTTTATGAGACCATTGCTCAGGATGCTTCGCAGCAGCATGAACAATCCATGGAGGCAATCAGAAGCCAGCACACTGCAGTTGCTAACTCTAATGATGTTAACATATCGGTATATCCTCAACTCCATGAATCGCTTACGGCAAGGGCACACAGCAGTGATAGCACTCAACTAGGAAGCTCAGAGCAACAGGTGCTGTATTCGCATGCACTCGATCCTGGGTCTAGTGCGGAAGGGATATCTCAGCAACCTTCGTCAATGTGGGATGACGGGCTTATGTGGGAACTTTTCAATATCCAGCCAACTGTTGAATGGTTTGATGCGGGGTATAAAGATAGCGCGACTGGGCTATGATATGATATTACAATGAATATGCGCAAATATGACCGTATAATTGATACTAGATTGCATGGAACAGAAGTGGGCACGGGAAACACATATATGGTATAAATAGAGATATACACAGATAGCTTCATGGTTTTGTACGTGACCAAGTGTTCTAGTACCCATTCTTCCCGTCATAAAGACCCCAGAGAAGCCCGAAAGGAGTGGTATGCAGATATAATACATTCATCCCTGTGTGCGGTGACTAATAGTGACATCCCGATAAGCTGCTTCTATCAACATTTCTAAAAGCTGATATATCTAGGTCGCATCTACATAATATCTCCACTATGGCCATGCGGCCCTCTTTCGCCCAGTACGATATTCCCACGGGCCTCATGGGTTACTGAGATGTGGACGCTCTTGACAATAGTATTACCACTGACCCGCGTTTCTGAGGCCAAGGGTATGAAGGGGCCATCATCGCAGCCAGTGGATGACAGGCTGAGCTTCTTCGTTTGCCGAGACCGCCTCCACGACCTTGTTTTCCACTGTCGACAGTTATCGTTATTGCTAATGCCTAGTGATTTTGAGGCATCTTCGGTATATGCGAGGCCCTGCTCATCTTCGTAGACTGCTACGAACATCTTTAGAGATGAAACGGTAAGCACGAGAACACTAACACCAAGATGGATTTGAGCGACTATTGTCGCGTACGTTCCGGCCAAAGTTGGATTAGGCGACTGTATCTGCTTCTGGACAAAGTATAGATGGATGGCAGAGAGAGGAATGAGGCTAAAAACGTTTAGAATATGGGTCAGCTGTTAGTAATGAAAGGATTAGAAGTTAAACATACATAATGCGGCAGCTGAGAATCGTGAAGATGATGAATTTCTTGAATGGAGAAATTTGAACTTTATAGATAATCCCCGCCGGATAGGCTAGGATAAATGCTTCAAGAACGATATCTAGGGCGCAGATAACCTTCCAACGCAGTAGCTATAAGTCATAAGTCAGGTCGATGATAGTCGAAATGGTTTTTATAGCAATACGAAGTAGACCTGTAATTACTCACGAGACCAGCGCAGTGATTATCAATATCCTCCCACGGGCTCTCACTGCAACGAGCCCCCAGAATGGTTATTGCGAGAACAGTCCATACCGAACAAGCAGAGAGGATGGCATAGTTTGCCCGCATAGAGCGACGGATGGAGAGGTTCCGATAAAAGACCATCGAGCAAATTTTCGACAGACCGACGACAAGGATATAGAGCAGGTCCGCTACATAGACCGTCTGGAACTAGTGAGCATCGATACGTAAATCCATAGCTGTCTCTAGATTGACATACCTTCAGCATCGGCGTGCAGTTCTTGTCCGAAACCATACCTCGCATTTTACCCCATCCATAGTGAACGGAGGTTAGAGTGACAGAGACTTGCACGCATGCACATATCTGTTAGGAAATGTGTGAGCGACCGAGCCTATCTGATGTAAGGCAAACAGGGGTCGAGAGAAAAAATGCCTTTCCACGACGCATACCACTGCTGTGAGAAGTACGTAATCATCATTCAGCACGGATGATCTTTTTGAGGCAACAAATGCACGGATTGAAAGAGAGGCCAGGGTTAGAAACGAAGCTAGCGAAGTGACCACAACAAGTAAACCGCTATGATCATAGTCAGTGTCTGCTGCCAGAGGAGGCGAAATCTCGGATTGGAGGGGACTAGATCGAGCTGGCATTGTACTTGGTCGAGTTGAATGGGATTTATATGAAAAGGTTAAGGTCGGTGTGGTATCCTGATATATTCAGGTTGAGGTTGGCCCTCCTAGGGTCCCCCTAGAAGACAAGAAAGGTACGGAAGCATGAGACTTTGACCGCTGACATGTTTAGAATCCATTTCTTTTTCTATCTTACAGCAGAGTCTGACCTACAAGGGCTCCGAGCTTCCACCGCATACTGTCCCTGTCACATCGACAGCGCACAGATGGTGGTTCACAGTCTATTCGTGCACACGTGTGTGCCAACAATTTATTTGTTGCACAATTGGTAGAAGGGTGCCATCGCATGTATTAGGCCATTCTAGCCCTGGACGATGAAGCTGTGAAGGATTTAACCCGCAGTCGATCATCTCCAACCACGGCCTGAATCTCGAGCTACTATCGGTATGGGTAGCAAACAAATCGAACATCACTGGGCAACTACGTAGGACAAACGTCTTTGGACTAGGATTCAATGCGGTTAGTCATTCGTAATGAGTACGAGACGGTTCATTATCTTATTTGCTTTTCCTTTTTTGTTTTTTATTGGCAGCGCCAATATGCCGCGTGTTGTCTTGGCCAGGGCATGTAAGAAACGACGGAGAGGAACGGTCCGAACGGAGGATATTTAGGGATATCGCTCTTTGGGATTGTTCTTCTCGAGTATTGAATACTTATCTGGACCTATTGATGGTCAAAAGCCGGATAAGTCCTTTCTACCCAGTGAAACTTGGGTTGGTTGCGAACATGGTGGCTTCTTCATTGACTGACTCGGGAAAGAATTAGGGTTTGGTCCGGTCAGCCACCAATTGTCTTACTATATTTACCATGACTCCCTTATCTTGAATTCCACTCGCGACCGGAATATAGAAGAAGTCCATGCAATTATAAACTCGTCAGTCAGATCCCCCGTATTGTGGTTCGGTATGTCGCACATAGTAGGCAAGCATGCAGATCGAGTGGCCGGGATGACCCTACTTCTGTCCTTCCGTCTCGAATGATCTCTTTTCGTCTCCATAACAATGAACAAAGTCCTTCAGCGGAACTTGAACATGTCAGGGGCATAAGGGGAAAGGGGGTAACTTAACGTGGACTCTTTGTTCTAGCATAGTTGGCGGTATTGCCAGGATTGATACAGTTTTCACCGAAGCATTCTTCTGTGAGGTTGGACAATCCATGAGGTGTGACAGCAAACATACAAACAAAACATACTGATTGCACTCTTACTGTCCTGATATCACTAACCGTGACAGATAGCATGCTACAATACCTCACCCTTCAGTCGGTATTTGATTTCTTTCTGCTTGACTTAGTTCCTGATTCAGTTACCATTTCAGTGTTTGAGGATGACAACTACCACTGAATCTGCTCCTAACACACAAAAGCCGGGAGATCTTATCTCGGCTACTGCGTCTCGGAATATTGACATGGAGGACAATAATAAGGATGGCGAAGAAATAGGGACCCGGTATGACCAGAGCGACATGACGCGCATGGGTAAAATCCAGGAACTCAAGGTATGCTGATAGCACTCATTGAATAGCCGCGTATCATGGACTAAAACATTGGCGATGAATGCTACTGTAGAGAAATCTTCGCCCACTAGCTGCTCTAAGCTTTGCATCGGTACTCCAGGCGACCTGGCAATTTCTCCTGATGTGCGAGATTCATTTTGGGTCTTCCAATGATGGAAGCTAGCTGACGCTATAAGCACCGATTAGAGGAAACACTGAAGCGCTTGTGAACGGCGGCAGGGCCGGTTTATTCTGGACGTACATGTGGACCTTTGCTGGATTCGGGCTGATTATTCTAACAATGTCCGAAATGGCCTCAATGCAAGTGAAACTACGATCTTATTTGACATCTCAATCGCATCTGGACTGACAAATGTGGAAAATGCAGGTCCCCTACTTCTGGTGGTCAGTACCACTGGGTTTCCGAACTTGCATCTCCCCACTATCAACGTGTTTTGAGCTATATCACAGGTTGGATGTCGGTACTGGCATGGCAGGCTGGCGCAGCGTCGGGCTCATTCCTGACCGGCACGATTATACAAGGGTTGATCAGTGTGAAAGACCCAAGTTATAAGCCTGAGAATTGGCAGGGCACGCTGTTCGTTTTTGCGATGATCCTAGTTATCTACTTTTTCAACGTCTACGCAGCTAGTTGGATGCCCCGTATTCAAAACCTGCTATTAGCATTACACATTCTTTGCTTTGTGATAGTCATAGCCGTCCTGTGGGCAATGGCCCCACGGCGACCTGCGAGCGCCGTATTCCTGGAATTCAGCAATACCGGTGGGTGGTCTAGTATGGGATTGGCCCTAATGGTTGGTCAGATCTCTGCCATTTATGCCGGACTCAGCTCCGATGCCACGGCCCATATGTCCGAGGAAGTTCGCGACGCCGGTAGATATGTGCCGATCGCTATCGTCTGGGGCTTCTTTACCAATGGTGCCATGGCTATTGTCCTGGTAATTACCTATCTGTTCGCCATGCCATCCCTGGAAGATGCCCTAGACGACCCAACCGGCTTCCCTTTTATCTATGTTTTCAAGAATGCCGTTGGGACTGCGGGAGTGAATGGCCTCACGGCCATCATCCTCATTCCAGTCATTTTTAGCAACATCCTCTTCAATGCATCAACAGCGCGCCAAACCTATGCGTTCGCTCGTGACAAAGGCCTGCCGTTTGGCAAGTGGATCTGCAAAGTCAATCCGAAGCGGAAGCTGCCCGTGAACGCTATCGGACTATCCTGTGTCATCAGTGGCCTCTTAGCCTTGATTAACATCGGCTCCGACACGGCGTTTCACGCCATTATGTCTCTCAACGTGGCAGCACTCATGTGGACATATGTGGTGTCAATCAGTTGTTTACTATATCGCAGGCTGTGCTGCCCAGAAACACTACCTCCACAACGGTGGAGTATGGGGAAATATGGAATCTGGGTGAACGCAGCAGCCCTGGTGTATGTAGTATTTGCTTTCTTCTTCTCGTTTTGGCCCACCAGTACTCCAGTCACCCTCACCACTTTCAACTGGAGTGTGGTTATCTTTTTGGCTGTTTTCATCATCAGTGTGGTGATGTATATTATCAAGGGACAAAGGGAATATGCCGGGCCGGTGATATCTGTGAGACGTGACGCAATGCCGCAGGCTCGGGTCAACCGACATGGCATTCGTCGAGAGATTTAGCTTTGGGGGACAAGTCAACCACGTCTATTTGTTTGCTTCTTTCGCTGCATTTCTTATATCATTAGGCCAGCGGCCTACTTCGGAGGCTTTCTTCCTGTTGCCGGTCAACTATGAAAAGTATTGCCTGGATTAACTATGTATCGCAAATCAAGACCCAATAGAGGATACATCTTTCTCGATTGCACTTGTTACAATATCGTGTCACATCGTCACCGTGAGTCATTGGTATTCATAGTGACTTCCCCAGCGGATCTGCCCTTTGCCCGATGCCTTGCTTAAAGTGCTCTGTACTTTGGCGAATTACATCTTGCTCAAATACACGGCTTTTCCTTCTTTTCTTCCTGGAGGTTTACTCCTGCGTAATAATTACCCCGTGATGTAGAAAATCGATTCCATCATAGATTGCACTGTAGTGGTAAAGTGAAAACGGGGAATAGAGATTGTATTTAATGAATAGAATGCAAAGCAAAAGAGTTAATTTGATCTTGTAACAGCGTAATGATCGCACCTCCAGGAATGACTCATGTACCCAGGGGGTTAGACTACACAATATAACAACATGATATCCCTAGGTGGTCGATTTCAAATGGTCACATCACCTCATACTTTGGATAGCCATGGTTGAGCGACAGCTCTATGAGGTAACCCTATCGACATAGAAGACCCAAGTCATCGAGATGGAGAAGCTATTTAAAAAGCCCTGTCTCCCTTTTCTATGCAGCTCTCTCATCTTACATATCCATCATACCAGCCACAATGTCCTTGATATTCATGGCCATGTTTTTGAGCCTGGGACTCAGTTCCCCACTGGCCATTCGCCAATCCTGCCATGTTCAGGATGTAGCCCACACCTTCTACGGATTTCCCGACAATGATCCTCCCGGCTGTGCGATCGCATACGATTGCGGCCGAGGTCTGACGGCTGGGGGAGTTGGAACCTTCAACGACCCGTTAACCTTCGCCTCAGCCCCGGGCGAGTTTCAGATCTGCGAAATCATCTATGACCCTTATCTGCGCAAGTATCTTCGCATGGAGGATTTCTGTGACTCCTGCAATCGGAACTGGGCCAACAAGGTCTGGCATATCGATATCTGGACAGGCTCCAGTGCTGCCAATGGAGGAAACGACCAGGTTAATTGTGAAAACCGGTTGACCCCGACACCACAGCACAAACCTATCATCCGAGGACCGGGCCCTAATCAACCTGTGGACGGTAGGTGCTTCTTTCTTTGTTACGACAGATCCTTTTGTCGCGGGTGTTATTATATATTGACTGACTATAGCTACACCCCTCTATGTTACGTCCGTTTGCAACGCTGGGGGCGTATTTCCTAGTTATGATGCTCAGAGCTTTTGCTAAATATTATCGCACTGGAAGAAGCCCCAACGATGTGAAAGATTTATAAACAAACTGTCTTTACTATATATTCGCTCGAGAAGCTCATGTTTCTTGCTCTCATGGGTATTGTTAGTAAAGAAAACTATATAAATATATTAAAGAAATATTAAATGCTTTGCTGTTATGTCTGAACAAAATCCTATATAAATGAAAAATTTGAAACTAGTATGATCTTATTTTGCAGTAGTCTTAAGGTCATCACCTTTTTGAACCATCAGCACTCAGATGACCTTCACTAGATGGGCCAAATCCCTTAGTTCGTACAGCAACACACTCATATTGCTTTTATGGTTGTCATGGCATGATCACTATGTCGAAACTACCTGTTTGCTATGTGGATCATGACAGATAATGTGATCACTATTGACCGTTGACCATTTGATTTGTGTGGGTAATTAGAAAGTTTTCGAGGGTATATCCACAGTTCTTTATTGAAATTTCATATCCGGCATAGCTGAAGCTTCGTACTTTAGTGCGTTTCTTCGATTGAATGAATGAATGAATGAATGCTTTGCCCTCCCGATGGGGCACCGGGCAACAAAAACCCTATCTCAGGGTCCTCAATAAGCATGCCCCGCAATTGAATGCTCAATCGACATTCACCACGAGTAGTTGCTCAAGAGTATACTTCTATAATGTTCGGCTCACTATTGACTCCATTGATACCCAATAAGGGAAAATGATGGTTGGTTGGAATAAGTCAAGTCCTATATAAACCCTGCCGCTCTTGTCCCGCCGAGCATTCCTGCATGAATTAACTCCCACATGAACCAGTACGACATCGTTTCACAAGAGAAGAAAGAAAAATGCAGATCCACCAGCTAGTCTTCTTCTCCCTTGCTGCACTTGCGGCTTCTGCGCCTGTTTCAGAAGAAAAGCGCAGTGGCATTCTAGATGGTATTCGAACAGTTCTTCCTCATCTTGTGTTACATTATCATCGACCCTGACCACTATAAATGCAGGCTACGAGTCAGCCGGCGATATGGACTTCCCCAACGCCCCCAAGAATGAGCCCACCAAAGAGCCAGACAGGATGTTTAACGGGATTTGGATACCCCATACCATAGAGTGGAAAATCCCACCTCATATACGCTCTGAAGCTGAAACGGACTTGTCAGCCGGTGGCGGCGAGGAAACCGGGGTCCATATCGAGGACCAGTGAGGCTGGATTTGGTTTACCAGGAGAGCGCTGAGGAGGCTCTCCCGCGCAAGAAATAACGCATCTCTGGAGAGGGGACTGATACACAATGTCGATTAGGAGGTAATGTGGCTTGCATGAGCATTGTTGCAAGTACGAAAGAGCTAAACCCCATCCAGAAGAATGGTAGCAATCCTTTCATTGACGGCTTCTCATTCTCAAAACTGTGTCCTGGTCAGGATGCTGATATGGAACTAAGCTCATAGCTTGTAGGGATATGTTCCTCTCAAATTGCTCCCTTAATGCTTGTAATGCATAGACAATGCCATGGGCTATAACCTTTTGTGTTTATTTTTAAGTGAAGGTTCAAGAAACAGTGGTTTTACTTTTGATGGTAAACCTAGAAGCTGCCTAAATCCCTTTGAACGGACTTCCCATGAAACCTTTGCCAATTTACCACAAGGGTCAAAGATCCATGTGTAGTCCATTAAATAAGGAGTATGTCTCGCAGATCTGTACCACATAGCTCACGAGTACTAGGCAAAGACTTGGCTTGGGAAAGGGTCTCATAAACCTCAGGGTTAAGCCACTAGACAAAAGGTGGTACTGACCTCCTGAGACGACGCTCGACAACCAACCACACTGGCGTATCTCCTTGTGCAACCGTGCCACATAATCTCACAACAAGCGCCGCCACACATGAGCTATCAAATACTTCAGGTCTAGAATCGCCGTCTGTTGCTCGATTTCAATTGACTTTAATTCAAAACAACGATGATACTACGCCTAAGCGCTCAATACGAAAAGGGGCGTGTTTCAGACAGGTTTCTTTATACTTTAACTTCATAGCCACTTGATTCAAGTTATTTGTATAAATATCGGCGAAGTTCTCACCATGTTCACTATCAGAAACAGATTCAAACACCAAAGTCCTCAAGTCCTCGAGTCCGCAAATACATCAGCCAAATATTCTTCTTCTATCACAAGAACTCCAACTCCAAAATGAGATTTCAACAGTTAGCTCTCTTCGGCTTGGTTGCTCTGGCAGCTGCGGTTCCTCTGTCTGCGAAGGACAACCGCGCCGTGCTTGCATCGGGTATATCCATTTCCATGCACCTTTCCTAAAAACCTCATGTTCCAATCAAAGCTAACTTAATCATTTAATGCAGAAGCCTCCCTATCTCCTAAGAATAGGCATAGAGATATCTCCGCTCGGGCCACTATTCCTGGTCTCAGGGGCGACAAAGTCAACTTGATTGTTCGCGGTGAGACAGCTACAAATGGTACCAGGCATGGCAAAGATGGCGAGGGTGGCAAACAGGGCGGAGAAGATGAAGACGGCGAAGACAATGAAGAAGGTAAAGATGAGGATGATGAGGACGGCGATAACAAGGAGGGTGATGAGGGTGGTGAGAGTGGTGATAGTGAGGAAGGTGAGGAGGGTCACAAGGGTCACAAGGGTCCACACGGAGGCCAACACGGTCAGGAAGACCAACACGGTCAGGAAGGACATGATAATAATGGCCAAGCCGCTAAACGAGGGGGAGGTAAGTGAGGACTGCACAATGGGGACAGATCCACTCGGGAAACCGTTTTGGACAAGCTGCTTTGACCGATGGAGATATCTTGAAGTAATGAGAAGGTCAATAATTTGCAGGGACTGGTCCTTGCCATTTTTCAAATGCTTGCGTTGGTTTCTCTTTTGTGTTTTGACTGTTCTATTAATTTCTTGTAGCCAAATGCCGAATCACCTTTTCTCTATATCTAGATATCTAAGGTTGGTCTATTTACAGTAACGCTCCATAAGCTCGAAGTCCAGTAAAACCAGATAGCAAACAACAACAATTCCACGAATTAAAGTGAAGCCCTTGTGGCAGCAAACTCCGACTTGGGAGGCCATTTTACACGCCGTTCGGCGCGCACGTACAAGTTATTAGGCCGGATCAGTTGGAACATAGGGTCGTACTCAATCGGCCCATCGTTCTCCTTTATGAACTTGTAACGGTATACTAGCTTCGGCAAAAATACCTTGACTTCTTGTAGCGCAAAGTTGAAGCCAATGCACATACGTGGACCAGTAGCAAAGGGGATATAGGCGGCTTTGTGTCGGTTCTTGACCTCTTCTGTGTCCCATCGGTCAGGGTCGAATCGGGCTGGGTTGCTCCAGACTTCTGGGTTATTGTGAAGGTGGTGAAGAGCACCGACTACCACAGATTCCTCAGGTAGCTTGTAACCCCCAGGTAAGATCATGTCAACCTTCGCGGTCCGTGCGGGCTGATAAGATGGGTTATGGCGACGTTGAGTTTCTTTGATCACTTTATCCATGAATGTTAACCGGTCGGTCAAGTCTGCTGTTATCTGGGTATCTTCGGTAATATCGTTGTCGATCAGCTCTTGCAGTAAGCGGTCCTGAACACCTGGGTACGTAACAAGACTGTATATCAACCAAGACAATAATGAGCTAGTGGTAGTAAAACCAGCCCCGGTCGCGACAACCAAGGACTGGATCAGGCTTGTTTTGGGCAACTTTTCACCCTTGTTGTCGGTGGCTCGAACGGCATAGTCTACTTCAGTCAGTGACTACTCAGACACAAACCATTGCCACACTCACCGATCATGTTAGAGGCCTTCAGGGCAGCGTCTTGAAGGGGAAGATCTTCGACTCCACCACGACTGGCATTCTGGATCGACTGGTCCACGATGTCGAAAATACGATAGCGCATGTTTCTCAACCGCTGCGGATCGCCAAACGGCAGTTTCGCATACCAATCACCCCTTGCGGTTACCTTCTTATTCAAAGACAGTGACTCCGCGATGATCTGAATGAGTTCGTGAGGAGGTGCATCAGGAGAGGAGAAATGATTGAAATCAATGCCGAGCACAAGCTTTCCAACCGCTTGAGATCCAAGTTTAAGCATATATTGGTAGACGTTCCAAGCCTCGCCGTTCTCATCAAAATGATCGAATACTTTGAACGCATCTTCAACTGTCTGTTGCATTGTAGGGGCATAATGTCGAACAGCCTTGGGGCCCAATGCTGGGGGAAGGAACTTATGTGCCGCTCTCCACTCCGGAGTGTCAGTATCCCCTAGGAACACACCGGCTTGTTGGTTCTTAATCGCATGAAGCGGGTGAGCTTCGTTGATCTTCTTGGTGAAGAAATCGGTTTCTGAAAAAATGATAGATGACAATTGTGGATCGTTGGTTTGGTAGACCGTACGTCCCATGTTCGTTGTCTTGATTATAGGTCCATACTGTTCAAACAAGCGCTGATGGTTTCCTAGGTGGTCGGGATAGATTTCGAAGAAATTGCCAACGATTGGAAGTCCTTTAGGACCGGGAATCTCTCGCACAGGTTTACCATCAATCGTAATGCTAATGGGATCCTCGTTTGCAAGGACCTCCGCGACATCGGATAAGATCGCATCCTGGGACTGGAATCCGATTCCTATAACGATCAGCTAAAGTCCAAATGCAAGCGTTCCTGTTCTCCTTTCCCTCTTAGGTATACTCGATAAACGTACCGTTCGGTTCCACTATAGCGAAGTGTGCAGCAATGAGGTGCCTGAGCCCATCGTAGTCTAGTGTGGCTTCCAGTTCAATTTCTCTCGCAGTAGAGCTAGGCTCCCCTGAAAGGTAGAAGAGTTTGATAGACATTTTGTTCAAGCCTAGGCAAATTTCTCATAGGGTCAATTGGTCGATAGGAAATCAATCTCGACCTCTGATGCTAAGGACCAAGGTACTAATTTATAGTACCATGAATGGCCAAAGCTAGGGCAAGAGGCCGTTTCAGCGCTAATCCACATTGTCCGATTCCACATTACGTTGGACTGATATGAATCGGTTCACAGTAATGAAATGCACATTAAGATTTGTGCTCCCTGCAAGATAAAAATGCCTCGATGCCTGCCTCGGCACGATATCGCTGTCGGCATCGCAATCTCAGAGCCAAACCTAACCAGCGAGAGACAGAGATCGTCGCCCTAGACCCACCGGTATCCATTTTAAGGCATTGGGTCTTAACATAAAGGGGAAAGCTTTGCAATGGCAATGTCGGCCACGACTTCCACGTATGTTACAGAATTCGGCCATGTCGTGCCGAATACCCATCGGGCCGTTTTTAATTTATGTCAATCTCGGAGGAGAAGATGCCGACTTGAGTGAGACGCCCCGACTGGATAATGTATATACAATATGCCGGTGGGTACTATATTTATGTTGACTTTTTATGTCTCACGCTACTAGCTCTACTCCGTGGCGGTTCCAACATAATAATAAACCACGAACTCGCCTATCCAGTCCAAATATCCAGTCGTACTTCCCTTCTATGCTACAACTAATTATCATTCCCATACAACACAACGATCAGTCGAAATAATGGAGGCAAAGGCCGAAAATCCTGTGGAGGTTCAGCTTCCTGAGTACACAGCCGCTGAGGTCGCATCGCATAACCACAAAGATGATATCTGGATCATTGTTCATGGCAAAGGTAAGACTCCAACTATCAGGTTAGACTCAACAGGACTAAGGCAGAATAGTTTTCGATATCACAAACTATCTCCAAGATCATCCTGGTGGCGCAGAGATCCTCATAGAAACTGCGGGCACAGATGCCACGGAAGCATTTGAAGACGTTGGCCATTCCGAGGACTCGGTAGAGATCATGCAGGAATTCCTAATCGGCACTCTAGAAGGTGCTAAAGAATACGTCCCACCCAAGAAGGTCCAACTAGTTGCTCAGAAGCCGGAGACCGTTCCTCAATCATCTAGGAGCCGCCCGGTGGGAACAATTGCTGGTGTGCTGGGAGCATTGGCATCCGTACTTTATGTCTATCAACGGAGTACTTTTGGTTCCCTGGTTCCAAAGAATGAGATTAGCCAACTCATTCCTCAATATTTCAACGGAATCAGAATGCCTCGCGGAGGGTTCACCAATGGTTTCCTTACGGCTGCAGCCATCTCTGCGATAGTTGGCACAGCTGTGGCCCGTCAAGCAGCCAAATTTACCAAGATCGACTCGGGCTTCTTGCGCTACCCTCCACATATCAAATCCCGAAAGGTAATGAAAGCTGACCTGCACTTGGCTAAAGGATTTCTGGATGCCAAAGAATTCAAGAGCTTGCCTTTGGTTGAAAAGGATCAACTATCTCCCAACGTCTATCGATTCGTCTTCGCTTTGCCCAATTCTAAGGGAGTCATTGGACTTCCTATCGGACAACACGTAGCTATCCGCGCACTTGTTGATGGTACGACGGTATCTCGGTCTTACACCCCAGTGTCAAACAACTTGGACCTCGGTCGCTTGGAGCTAGTCGTCAAGTGTTACCCTGAAGGTCTGCTCACTGGTCAGTACCTCGCCAACTTAAACGTGGGAGATGAAGTTGAGTTCCGGGGTCCCAAGGGAGCGATGCGTTACAGCAAGGGGCTCTGCACCAAGCTCGGCATGGTCGCTGGAGGAACAGGTATCACACCTATGTATCAACTCATCCGTGCCATCTGTGAGGATGAGCGGGACACGACTGAGATCAGCTTGATCTACGCCAACCGGACGGAGGCAGACATCTTGTTGAGGAAAGAACTAGAGGCTTTTGCGCGCAAGTATCCCAAGAACTTCAAGCTTTGGTATATGCTGGATAGTGCTCCAGATGGTTGGGCCTATGGAACTGGCTTTGTGAACCAGGAAGTCCTTAGCCAACAATTACCGGGCCCATCCGAGGATACTAAAGTCCTCTTGTGTGGGCCTCCCGGTATGGTCAACGCGACCAAGAAGACGTTGGCGGCCATGGGCTTCCAAAAGGCGGGAGCGGTGTCGAAGATGAGCGACCAGATTTTCTGTTTCTAATTATTATCCCTATTTTGACTTTCTCTTTACGTTCCCTCTCTCTCCATCCCTCCCTGTGAACTTGGGTTTCTATGGGCGGTTTTAATGTATATAGACTGTAATATCCATCAGTATATTGCTTGAGAGGTATTTATCTTTCTCTGACATCCAGGCATCAACGAAAAAGGAAATGGCTGTCCGAAACCTTGAGCCTTGTCTCATGGCTTAGATATGTGGTACCCACCAGAAGGCTTTCGAGTTGACAGGACCGGCGTATCATGGCCCCCTAGTTTCTCTCAGGCCATGTTGTGGTGGAGACCTCGTAGTGAATAGCTTGACAGCAAATGACAAGCATTGTGGACGCGTTGAGTCTTAACTTGAATAGGGTTAGTTACAGCACGGGATGAGCGGTTTGGTCTGTTTGGTTGGTTTGGACCAATCACCGGGTTGTCAATGCCGTAGCCGTCTCTTAGGTCAGCAGACCCACCACGCACTTCGGCGTGTTGGTCTGCCTCACCTCAACGATAATTCCCACCTCAACGATAAATTTG